>NC_081137.1:24307167-24607167 GCF_958295425.1 Solea solea | reverse complement strand
GTGTGTGTGTGTGTGTGTGTCTGTGTGTGTGTGTGTGTGTGTGTGTGTGAGAGAGAGAGAAAGAGAGTGTGTAAAGCTCAAGTGATTGCATGACTCTCCTCACTGGACACACAATAAATTATTCAGCTCCTCCTCCCTTGAAGGTGAGAGAGATCCAGACAAAGAGGGAGAGAGAGAACACTTCAGCATCAGCACTGTGTCCTTAAAGGTGTTTGTGTCACTTTGTTTAGCATTAACGTGACACAGTGATATTCATGGAATCATTTCCTACTAAAATCAATCATATTAACACTCACTCACTCACAGAGCTGATAATACACAACGTGCTTTTTCACTTATTATTATGGGAACTGGAAAATAACTGTGACATGATTTTTACCACGAAACAAACATCTATTATTTTGTGTGTGTGTGTGTGTGTGCGTATTACCTGTGCAACAGTACGGGTATGCGTTCCAGGCTTTCTCGTGAATACTGAGAGCAGAAGACGGAGCCAAAATTCTGATGTATGTCGGCACTTTACTGGACAACAGGAGAGTGAATAAGAAGAAACCAGGTTCAAGTTTAATCACTGCACATGTCATGATGTCACTATATTTTAACCTGGACATAAAAGGTATTTTAATAGAAAAAAAAAACATTAATCTAGATAAATAATCTAAATAATCTAAATAATCTAGACCGTTTTATCATTATCATGCAAGTCAGTGTTTTAAGCTTTAAACAGAAGCTAACCTGCTTCTGTTTAAAGCTTAAAACACTGACTTGCTGCTGCTGCTACAATCATTCTGTAAAGTCAAATATTACTTATCTCATCTACACACAAGTACAGTGTCAATCTTTTCATGCAACATGTACCACATAGTTCCCAAATGAATCCTTAAAAAGAACCTGTCATTTCATAGCTTTCTAACGCACATAAAGAGAAACAGGAAGACGATTCTTGCTTTTCCACGACACAGTTCTGGCACCGGAGACTTTTTTTAGTCGCTGCTCTGGAAAGAGACGCTAATCTCCAACATACAGCAGTGAGGTGTGGTGTATTTAGGGGAATAAAGTGCTTACCTGTGCAAATGGTAAATTTTGTGTGTGTACTGTCCTTTCTCTCCCTCTTTCTCATAGGGCTCGTTCTTTAGCACCTCCACTCCTTCTCCTCCACCCGTCTCATTCTTACTGGCCTCTGCCACAGAGTACAGCTGACCCACCTGATACTGAGGAGAAGACAAAAGAAACACAACTGTGTGTTATTGTGTTATGTCTTCACAACCTCTGCTCCAGTGTTCATGTGAGCGTTTAAACACAGGACAATGGCTGCTTTCATTTCTAAATCACCTCTAATCCACCGTGTGCCCTTTAGACAAAGGAGAACCAGAGCACAGACACACTTAACATCGTTAACATGAAACAAGAGATTACAATTATGATTCTTCAAGTCTTTCAAAATCATGATGTAAAACCAAACCATGAGAACGTCAAAGACAAACTGTTTATACAAAAAATGAAACAATGAATGTATCCTGTCTCTCCTGACAATAACCGACTTAACTTACTGTCACTCTAACCACAATTATAAACTCATTTGTGGACAAATTGATACCCAGAATAACCACGCGTGCTCCTGATGCATCAGTTAAAGTTATATTTGCCGTTAATCAGCTGATTAGATGAGACGATAATACGAAGATAACTCCACCTTGCCTGGTGTGGGGTGACTGCGTGTAGATTTAACAGCTGGAAGAATGTCACTCAACAATAACAGCATTTCTATTCCAATCTAATCAAGGACAGATCAAATGTTTGGTGTTTGTGTCAAACATGAAAGAGTAATAAAGTTTGTAAATCACGTATCGAACTGATATAATAATTATCCTTTCATTCTTTTTCCTGCATCGTCATGTGACATTTCTGCAGGGAATCACCTCCATCATGTTTTAGAAGAAACACAGAAGTGGATTGTTTATATACAGTACGTGTCATGGCTGAGTCTGAGGTGACACGGATTAATATCTTAAAAATATAACACAGAAAATTTAAGTTGACTCCAAAATGATGCAGATGTGACAAGAAAAGTAAACTAGACTGGAAATGAGGAAAACAGGGGACATGAAAATAAAAGGACAAGGTCAGAGGACGAAGACTTTGCCGACCCAGAAAACATCTTAATATGACAGATGTTTAATATCAGATCAGATCAGATCATCATATCCAGGTCGTTTCAAACTTACCTCATCCACAGAGATGGGAAGAATCACTCGACTGAAAGAAAGAAGGAAAAAAGAAGGAAAAAATGAAGAAAGTTACTCCAAAACATCACAAAGCAACAACTGACCCTAAAACTCTGCTTCTATTCTCCACTCGACGCCTACAATAGACACTTCTCATGAACACTTGTGTAAAACTATTGTTCATATTCATACATGTTATTTAAAACTTAAATATAAACTGCATTCAAACACAATCTTTATGCATGTAAGGTTTTAGAAGAGAATTCTACTGCTGATAAAAGTGACTTATTAAAAGGTTAAACAGGAGCTGACGATCATGCACTGATGGTGGCGACTGAACACGGCTCTCTGTAACTGTGTAACTCTGTAACTGTGTAACTGTAACTGTAACTGTGTAACTGTGTAACTGTAACTCTGTAACTGTAACTGTGTAACTGTGCAACTGTGTAACTGTAACTGTGTAACTGTAACTGTAACTGTGTAACTGTAACTGTGTAACTGTGTAACTGTGTAATGGTGTCCAACATAAAAACACTTCAGTTCACAAGCTAAGAATTTCACACAAAGCAAAGTGTGAACTTTGGCAGATGATCCTGTGTTCACTGTAAAACTAGGAAAATAAAGACGCAGAGATGACAGTAAACTGTAAAATCCCTGTTTCTACTTGTTTTAGGGATAAAAACAATCAAATATATGTTTTATAAGCATAAAGGGAAACTTTGTCTGCTGCTGCTGACTTCATTATGCACCAGGAAGCTTTTCACAGCTGATTTTTACTTCTTGAATTATTTCAAATGTTTCTGCACGTTAACACCTCCTAGTAGGTGGAGACTCAGTATGCATTTAGCACGTTGTTGCTGCACTGGATATAAACGAGCTCACACAATGTGCTCGTTTATATCGATAACGCTGTATTTTTACTCTTTGTTAACATCATTTCTTTGTCACACACTCTGTTTTAATCCCTGTGTTTCCTCAGAGGAGCAAAAACATTGTCACACAATGACACAACGATGGCATCCATATGAAGACAAACAATGATAATGATGGTCTTTATGCATAATATACTCATTTATCTGAACACTGAAGTCTGTGTGACATAAATGTGATCATTACAAGTTCAGTTTTTGTTTACCGGCCATTAAGTGTGTGAGTGTATATTACTTATAACACATCTGAGAAACTAAAAACTAAACTGTATATAAAGTCAATTAAAACATATTTCATCAATTTGCAACACTGATATGAATCAAAATTGGTGAGAAAAAAAACTACTACTCTTGACTTTACTTACAGGAGCTATTAATGTGTCTAATATATTATTTAAAATGTTCATATTAGTGTCATTTAGTATAGGGAAACATTTTTATTAGTGTAAAAGTAAAACAAGGACTCCTTGTGTAAAACTCCTCAGTCTCCAGTGTCTTTGTGTTGCTTCAGGAAACACACACTCCTCTTATTAACGTTCAGGAAAGAGTGGAGTTTTTTTAGGTCAGTGGTTCAGGTGAACAGAAGAGTCTGGACTAGAGTCAGGGGGACAGGGATCACTTCACTCTCTCTTGGTTATCTGGGCCTGTGTGTGTGTGTGTGTGTGTGAGTGTGCAGTGCATTCAGTATTTAATCATGAATGATTTAATTAATTTCCAGGCAGAGTGCAGAAGTCCAGATTCTTCCTAATCACTTCAGCTCTTTAGCCAACGCCATCACTCTGACCCTAAGCTGTTTAAGTGGTGAGCCACTCACTCACTCACTCACTCACTCACTCACTCACTCACTCACTCACTCACTCATTCATTCATTGATTAAAACACATGTGAAGTGAAATCAAGACAATAATCAATGTTGATAAATGTCTCCTCTCTTTAAATCAGACTCTGATCAGACAGATGTTATTTTTAGGTCGAGACGCTGACAGGACAAATGTGCACCATTTTCTTTTTAGACAAAGTCGACACCTGTGTACATACATATATGCAAGGGTATGAATATAAGTGTACATGTATACATACATGTACACTTATATGCAAGAGTATGTCTATAAGTGTACATGTATGTATATATGTGTACATATATACATACATGTATGCAAGAGTATGTATATAAACGTACATGTATGTATATATGTGTACATGTACACATATATGCAAGAGTTTGTCTATAAGTGTACATGTATGTATATATGTGTACATATATACATACATGTATGCAAGAGTATGTATATAAGTGTACATGTATGTATATATGTGTACATGTACACATATATGCAAGAGTATGTATATAAGTGTACATATATGTACTACTACTACTACTCCTGAGTAGAAACTGTGCTAAAGATCTGTGATGTATAAATAAGTTTAACTGATGATTTCTTTATCTCTGATGATAAAGAGCATGTTGTTCATGTGAAGGCCAGTGTCGTGACATGAGTGGAATTCTAACCAACACAGGCCTCGTGAGTCAAAGATCCTCTGCACAGAGAGAGCTCACACTTCCTCTGCCATCCTGTTCTCTCAGCTCAGCTGTTACCTGACAAAACAGCATCTTCTCCTTCTTCAGGCACCTGCCTCTCTCCTCTCTCCTCCCTCACCCCTCACCTCACCTCACCTCACACGGAGGTTCCTGTTCCTCAGGAGATAAACGCCACAATGCGCCATCACTCGTTTCACCTTCACCGCGAATCAATAACATGGCCACAGCGGCTTATATGTATGGATGCTCGCTCGCGCTTAAACACCGAGCAGCAGCAGCAGCAGAAACAACAAAATCAACTCCTGTCACGAATCTAACGTTAATCTAACGTTAATCTAACGTCAATCTAACGTTTAAACATCAGAGCAGAAAAAGACGAGCAGGAGAGAACCGTGATGACTGTGAAAGTCTACAGATGTTTCAATGGAGAGCTCGTGATCAACGATGTGAAGGACACAGCCCGAGTGTCTGCTGGTGTTACGACACGACTCGCTCCTCCACCATCTCGTTACATCCCGCGTGCACGCGCGTCCTCTCCAAGCAGAGGCGGTCACGTGCAACAACATCACTGGAGGTTTTCAAGTCGCGACTCGAATAATGTGATTTATATTATGTATGTATAAATATATATATATATATATATATACACACACACACACACACACACATGAGCAGCAACCACAGCCACTGATAAATAAGATAAATAAACAAACAACCTGACTGAACGATTAACAGTATCTGAGTATTTGTAAATGTCGCACTAATTATTCCACACATTAACACACACTAACACACACTAACACACATTAACACACACTAACACACATTAACATGTGGAGCATCTGCATCATAAGCGGCTGTGACGTAGTGCTCACGTATACACGCTCATATTTTCCGCAGCAGATTCATTTCCGGCTTGAAAACCTAGTGACGTGTTTATGACGCGCTGACGGACAGATGCGGTACACGTGCCCACATCTGCTCCGAAACAGGTGGACGCGTGCACGCGCAGAGTAGCGGCTCGGTGAGGAGAGCAGTGGGCGGTGTAACACCGGCGGCTGCCGGTGATGCAACTACAGACGCCGCCGTGAGAGAAGTGACCGTCACAGCGCAGTCCGTGAACGCCTCACAGCGACGATGGCGCGTCGTGAGCATTAAAGATGGTGACGGCGCGGAGTCAAACGGACACGGGACGTCGACATCAGCCCGGCCGCGCGACCGGAGACGCGTCCTGGCGACAATGGCAGCGCCGCGAGCCGAGCCGAACGGACGCGCATTCACCCTCCTCTTCCTCTCTGTCACTCACTCATCCATTCACTTACATTCACTCAGTCATTCACAGCGACTTACTATTCCTTTATGAGCATGTTGAGGCGGTGCAGTGTTTCTCCGTTACAGGTTCACAGAGGCAGAGTGTATCCGAGCAGCTCCCTTCTCCAACGGTCTTTTCCTCCTTATCCGTCCGCGAACGCCGAACCGACTCACGCATGCGCCGTGCACTTCCGGTGCAAATCGGTTTCATTTTTTTTACAACAAAACTTTATTTATGTGTTCACACGAATAAAATGAAATGGAATTTGTGTAAAACAAGAGACTTCCTGAAAAAACAGACACCTTTCATTATTACGGTGTTTTTGGACACAAATAAATAAACAATTAGACATTAAAATGAGAATTCTGGCTCTTTTTTTTACTCAGAATAATAACACATACATGGTTTAATTGTATTTAAGTTCTCAGCCTTGCAACAGGATACTACGTCACTTATAAAAATATAGATTAGTCATTAATAATAATGAGATATTAAGTCAGAATAATGAGATACTAAGTCATAATATTGAGATAATAAATTATAATAATACAATTATGATATTGTATCTCATTATCATGATTTATGAGATACTAAATGTCACATACTTATGACTTAAAATCTCATAATTATGAGATAGAAGTCATCATTTCGTGACATACAGTATAATATCATAAGCATGAGATATTATCTCAAAATGATGACTTAGTATTTCATAATTATGATGTCGTCCGGGCTTCCCTAGGATACAGAGTGAGCTTTTTATTGTTCAGTTAAAGAGAGCGCTTTGTCTTCTTTAATCTGAAGACAGTTCTTCCTGACATCAGCTGTGTGCTCCCTGGTGGAACTGCATGATGGACAAGTGTCTGCTTGTATATCTCATCATTAATCCTGACCCAATTCCCAACTCCATTTACAGAAAATGTGACCCAAAGCTTGCAGGGAAACCTCCACCGTGCCTCACTGTTCCCTGCAGACAACAACAAACAAACTGACTTCTACTAAAGCCAAATCTTTCATATTCTGACTCATCAGTCCAGAACACCTGCTGCTATTGTTCTTCATTCTTTCATGAAGACCACTTGTGGTCAGACAGGGGGGATCAGGATGAACCTGGTTTCTGCTTCTGAGCTGATGACAAAGATAAAAGCATGTTCAACAGAAGACAAAACATCACCTCACAGAATGAACTCGATATGTTTGAATTAGTTTGTATGTATGTTGCTGCTTCAGCTTCAGAATACATGTCCAACTCAGTAGCAGCTCCTTGTGGTGGAAAATACACATTACACTAACACTGACTGAAAACCACTGAATACTTTTAATATTCTGAAACAAGAAGAAACGATAGATGTGCTGGGGGTAGTTAGGAATATTCCAGACATCATCGAGTACCAGCATATAATGATGAATATTACACACGCAGGGCTTCATGCATGTGAACGAGTATCTTCTTTCATTCATCACTGACACTCGTCGACCCCCCACAGAGCACATGCACTGGTCACCAGTAACACAAGAGCACAAGAGGTCCAACTTTGACAAAAGAAATAAACAAAGAGAGGGAAAGGTGTCTTTTGTAATTGAGTAACCACTGACAGTTATCTGTTGTCTCTGTAGAGGTCAGGTGACCCAGTGTGTCACAGGTCAGAGTCTGGGATGACTCTGACCTGTGACCTGTTTCCCTTTTGCTCAGCGTCTTCTGTGATTTTATCCTCTCAGCGTTTTAGTCGTTGAGGGTGTGTGTCTTCTCTCCCCTCAGGCTTTTCTTTTCTTGTGAAAATAGCATCAAAGGTCTGAAGCAAGACACGTCACATGTTACATCACATGACCCTTCTGAGTAAGACCACATGAAGTGGTCAGAACATGTCATGGTCATCAAAAAAGCTTCCTCAGTAATCTTCAGTCAGTACAGAGGTGGGAACAGCCTGTCCTCACAGAACAATAAGCATCTTAATAGTACTCTCTGGGGCCCATTGTGGTGCCGCTGAAGGAGTGCTTCAGCAGCAGCAGCAGCAGCAGCAGCAGCTTCAGCAGCAGCAGCAGCAGCAGCAGCAGCAGCTTCAGCAGCTTCAGCAGCTTCAGCAGCAGCAGTAGCTTCAGCAGCAAACTCTACAAACCCCTGTCCCTCTGGCCCCTTGTGCTGTTGTGCTCTCAGATGACAGCTGCTGAGGTGTCAGGTGTAGTGACAGCCACAGTGTCGTGTCATGTGTCAGGTGAGCGGTGTGTGTGCAGACAGGCAGACAGACAGACAGACAGACAGACAGACAGAGAGATTGACCTGCAAAAACCAAACATGTAACGTGTGTGCACTGGAAACATCTGGCGTTTAAACACTGTTCAGAATGAGTCTGATTGTCACTGTTACTCAATGGAGTCGTCGTTAGTGTTTACATGAACACAGAGAGGGAGAAACTGCTGGTGTCCTGGTGATCACACAACATTTATAATATATATAATAATATATAGATATAAAATATATCACATATATATATATATATATATATATATAACAAATGCAGAGCAGTTAGTTTTGACAAGGCTAAGACCAGACATCCAATAATGAACCCAGGCTTCTAACACTGCCCTCTGCTGGTTAGTGGAAGAAAAACACAAAACAAAAAAAGTCAATATCAAATTGACTTTCAAATGAAAGTTCCAGTGCACACTGATACAGGACAATATTCTACATCACACACACAGAGAATTTCATTTTATGAAGCAGGAACAAACATTTGAAGAGACCAACACGTCTTTATTAACCTCCTGTCAAACAAATATCTCTTCACAAGGAGAGGAACGAAAAAGAAGAAAGAGCTCAATGCAAACATGACATACGTGTATTTCACCCCACAGTACAATTCAAATACAGCACGTCATGGAAATTATGAGGGAAAAAAATTAGTGTAAAAATAGAAAATAAATAGAGGTTTGAGGGAAGGAGGAGCTCCGTATTAAAGTAAGACTATTCCTCAACAGAGGCATCAGGAGAGAAGTGCTGAACTGAGCTGATTTACAGGGATTCAAGTGCATCATGAATATAAAATACTCACTTCTGACTATTGTTGGAGTTACTTCATGAATGATGTCTATAATGTTTCCATGTACTGTGAATGGTATGAATAAAATCTCCTGCTCCTTTAAATGAAGCTAAATTCAAAAGGAAACTCTGGTTCATTTAAAAAGGTGCAAAACAAACAAACAAAAAAAAGGTGAAATAAATAATCTAAGCATTTTGATTTGAGTAAAACAATTTCCAGTCTCCAGTCACATCAAACACTGACAAACACTCGTTTTATCACTGTAACAAGAATGAATCATCATAATCACAATTATCTTTTCTTTTCAGTAATAACAATCAACTCATCTTCTCTCCTCTGTTCCTCATCAATGCCTTTACATCCACATTCACCAAAGGAGAAGTCTCAATATAAAGAGCACCATGACATGTGTAATCAGAGAAGAACAACAAAACCTGGTCCTGGTGTGGAC
This sequence comes from Solea solea, assembly GCF_958295425.1. Lineage (NCBI taxonomy): Eukaryota > Metazoa > Chordata > Actinopteri > Pleuronectiformes > Soleidae > Solea > Solea solea. The sequence goes on along the minus strand of NC_081137.1, from coordinate 24,597,672 downwards.
CTTTGTGGGCTCCTTCTCTGCCAGTGCACGACTCAGTGAGGTGAAGCTGCACTGACGCGTGTTCGCTCAGAGAGGACGAAGCAGAGAGACGACTCAGAGGATTTGGGGGGAGGCAGAGAGCTGATGTCTCCTTCCTTTCACAGTCTTTTCCTCTCTCGTCTTCTACTTTTCTCCTGGGCAAAAGAGTCCAATGGACCGGTTTCCGTGACAACCATGACACAAGCTTATCTTAGAGGGGAGATGGACGTGGCAGAGTGTGTCTGTGAGTGAGTGAGAGAGTGTGCAGTCGATGGATAAATGTGACACTTTAAACTCCACTTGTCCTTTTGTATTTGAGTGTAAATGTATCGTTGCATTGTCGTTGTTTTCTCAGGACAAAATAAATTCAGTTCATTCTTCGTTTCACGTTTCTTTAGACGAAGGCCTCGGCGTGGTCCGAGTCGTTGATCTTGATGTAGATCTTGACTTTATCTTCCTTCTGCTGTCGCTGCCTGTTGAGCGTGTGTCTGTAGTAGAGCAGGTAGACGGGCAGCAGGAAGCCCATCATGCTGAGGACAAGGAGTCCAACGTTCACCTGGAGGACGACACGAGCGTTAACTGTGCCCGAGTGTGTGTGTGTCTCTGTGTGTGTGTGTGTGTGTGTGTGCGTGTTCATACCCAGAGCGGGTCGCCCTCCAGAGGTCCCATCATAGCCAAGAACAGAGGCTGCTGCAGCAGAGCGAACACGGCGCTCACCAAAGACTGCATTCCTGTGAGACTGCCAAACTGAGAGGAAGGATACCTGGAGGAGGAGGAGGAGGAGGAGGAGGAGAGGGAGTCACATCTTATACTGTATATGAGTATATTCAAAAAAAGCTAAGATGAAGATGGTGTTTGTGAGACTTACACAGCGGCATAAAGACCACCGACAGCAGAGTGAATGAATCCTCTGACCACAGTGTGTAAGACAAACGAGACGATCTGAAACAGAAGACACAGATCATTATAGACCACAGGTGATGTTTCAGCTTCTTTCCAATCATTTCATTTTATATATTTTATTTTTTATGTGGCATCGATATGCAAATTAAATATTGTAGTAATGACTTTAAACTAACATGAATAACATGAATAAATGTCATTAATATAAATAAATTCAAAGTAGAAGAATTGCCACTGTAATGTTATTACAGTCCCACGTCTGTGTCCGCCTCTGTTTTTCAGTATTTATTTAGTTTACACTCTTTTCTGTATTTATCTGACTCATAAACTGTTTATCTAATTGGTTTTTCACATGTAATCATCTCTAGAGTTTACAGAAAATGTTATATCCAGCAACAATGCAACAATGCCTTGTTAGTGCCAGAGGTCAAAGTGGTTCAATGTCATAGAAAGGCAACAGTAACTCAAATAACCGCTCCACTCTCGGAGCAGATACAGTTTATTATAACATAGTAACTAAACAGGAGGGAATACACCAAATACACATAAAGTCATGAAGAGTAAAAGTCCTGAGTCTTAAGAAGTGAACAGCGATGATGTTCAACAGAACAATGTAAGTTCATCAGTAACTTTATCAGAAGGAAAATCCTTTTTAAAGGCCAGTAAAAGGCAGCGGATCACTCACCTGCAGGGGGAGGTTGGGAACGAGGGACGTGATACCAAATCCTACGAGGAGGAGGTTTGTGAGGACAAAAGCTCGCAGGGCATTGGTCACCTTCTGGGTTTTCTTGTCACGGCGCTTTTGCGTTCCCTCGATCCTGGTGAAGGAGGAGAGGTCATAGATGTTTCACAGGAAAGGATTATTTCTCGCTTCTGTTGACTTTCACGTCGTCTAAAAGACTCACTTGCTGAACGGTTCCTTTTCCTCTGTTCCATCATCACAGTCCTTCAGCTTCCAGTCCATGATCTGACCGATGACAGGAGTGGTCATCAGGCAGAGCAGCTGCAGCACGCCAAAGATGGAGGAGTACAGACTGACTGAGGGAAACACGGACAGACAGACATTCAAATCCTCGCACACATAACGTTAGAATAGAGAAGAGATGACTTCAGTCAAACTGAATTAAATGATTAGTCTAAACTGCTCAGTATGATGTCATTATGAGGTGGAATGTGACGAGTTAAGTCAGTTAATGAGTACGAGCTGTTCCTAAAGCTGAACGACAGCCTAATGTCACACAATGAAACCACACAGATGAGGGACAGTTAGAGTGTCATTACATAAACTACAGGGTAACTGTTGCCAGTGTGAGGGTTAATAATCTAATGTTTTTATTCATACCAAGTTCCATTCTCTCCACTGAAAATGAAACAGAAACCACGTCAGTCCTGATGCTTTGAAATCAGAGTGAATCAGAGTGTCAGCAGTCTGTCTGGTCTGGGTTACCTGTGTTCAGGTCTCCATCACTGAGCGACTCCAGGACGCTGTTCATGGCTCCCATGTAGAACAGGAGGCGGAGCTGAGTGACAGACATGGTCACCAGGCTGAGCAGGAAGATGGGGCTGATGATGCTCTGCAGGAACGTCTGGGCTGCAACGGAGCAAAGGAAACGTGAGTGATGTGTAACTGAAGGAGGAGGAGGAGGAGGAGGAGGAGGAGGAGGTGACTGAATGAACACAACTCTGCTCTCTTACACTCCACTTTTGGTTTACAGTCCATCTCCAGGTCCATGGTGGAGAGGCAGATCTTGTTTCCATCTTTAACGGCGAGCTCCTTCTGCGTGAGGCTGCTGCCCACGCTGAGGCGACGCCCCACAGTGGTCACCTGGCGGTAGAACTGCTTCCCTGTGATTTTGTGGTCAAAGCCCAGCCAGCTGAACTTGATCTTCACACTGAGTGCAGGTGTGGAGTGAAGAGGAGGAGGACAGAGGAGAGGAAACAGCGAACATTAGAAACTAACACTGGTGACGAGCCTTAATGTGAAACAGTCAGTTTTTTGCTGAACAAGCCAATAAAAGTATGATGAGTTCAGTGATGAGTTCAGTGATGAGTGTGCACATGGACTTTAACCTTTAACTGCACAATATTTCACATATTACATGATTATTGGTAAAATAGTGTCAGTGCTGACGGCTCTTAGTCGACTTGTCCAACGTTTTTTTCTTCTACTTGAACTTCAACTAGAGCTGAAACAATTAATCGATTATTAAATGAATCGTCAAACTATTTTGATCATCGATTCATCGGCTTCAAAGCTTCTTTTCATGACTTAAAACAAGATTTCTGATTGTTTCAGCTTCTTAAATGTTAATGTTTTCTGGGTTTGACAAAAAACGATGAACATTTTTTGGCATTTTATGGAACCAAACGATTACTTGATTAATCAAGAAAATAATGGTTAGTTGCATTATAAAATCCACTGTGTCAGTGTGGTACTGACGTGTAGTCCATGTCCTCTGGTCCAGGGAACGGCTCCAGCGGCCAGTTGAAGAAGCAGTTGAGGAAGACGAGTCCTGCGCAGGCGGCCCACACCACCAGGATAGTGATGAAAGGGATTCCAAGATCATAGATCACCTGTGCACAGGTGTGAGTCATAAATATCATACAACAGAACCCAATATAAGTGCGTCTGGATCCATAACACACAGAGCAGACATGTGTGTGTGTGTCAGTGATTATTACCTTGACACCAGGGAAGGTGACGGCAGAGGAGGCGTAAGAGCCAATCATCAGAGCGATAAAGGTGGAGCGCAGGTCCCCAAACATACTGGGCAGCTAAAAACCACAAAGAACGGTTAACTGTTAATAGTCGTCACAACTCAACAAGTGAAGGAATAGAAGTAAGTCTAAGTGTGTAAGTGTGAGTATAAAGCCTGGATCAGGATCTCAGCTGCTCTGTCGCTGCTCTGAGGTCAGAGAGAGAGACGGGGGGACACTCGGGGAACCGGGGTCAGAGTGGACAGTGGGAAGCAATTAGTTTCAAAGAACATCAGGGAAAACAAAACAGCAACAGCGTGATATGGAACTCCAGGAAAAGCAATATGACACAGCTGCACTGATGCAGTACATACAGTACAAACTATACAGCTGAAACAATCAGCCAGGGCGGCTGAGGTGATGGAGAGGAAACATTTAACACACTGTAAGAGACGGGAGAGTGAGCAAAAAAACACGCACTTATACAAACTGTTCGGTTTTCAAATGACTAAACAACAAAGTCCTGAGTTTAAGAGGTTTGTGTTTGTGTTTGAGGAACAGTGACACACACAGCTACACACAAAATGATTTTAAAGAAAGAAAAGAAAGTGCTTTCTAATACTTACAGGTCATTTAGCAACTGTAGGACAAACCTGTGTGACCTTTGTCAGGGAGCCAGTGAAGGCCAATGGAGTGTTGCAAATGAATAAATGGTCTAAGGTCTGAGTCATCATCAAAGAGTCAAGGAGCAATACACAGTCTAATTATTAACCCGACATCCAGGCGTTCAGATACAGCACGGCAGGTTGTGAAAGACGTGGACATGAGGAGGAAAACATGTTTTCTTCTTCCTGTGACCTTCAGCCCTAAATCAAGGTTTAACTGCATCACTGACACTAATGAGAGATTTACACCCACACAACAAAAAGCACATGTCGCCTGTGGTGGAGTAGAAATGTAGTGTTTTATTGAGGAATGTCGTGGCGCAGAGCCCAGCATCACCATGGCTCAGCCCGGGACCGCTGGGTTTGTCACCGTGATGGCGTAACGGGAGGATAAAGGCAGGAGGAGGAGGAGGAGGAGGAGGAGGAGGAGGAGGAATGGTGAGGAACTGACCCTCTCAACTCTCTAAATCCTCACTTGTTTTTCTGTCAGTGTGTTTGGTTACACGTCACACAATGTGTGATAATACAGATATAAGGAGTCAATATTTGTCCAGTTTCTGGAAAGATCCATTTTTAAATGACTCACTTATTAGATTAGATTATATAATAAACTAGATTATACCTGGACAGAAGGAAATATGGATAAACTGCCACTCAGTCAGTGTTCTGTGGATGATGTGCTGTATCTGCCGGGTTTTTCTTGTGGAAACACAAACTACATTCCCTGTGAACACTAAGCCACAGCATGTGGAAGTAGCTCACTGTTACTGCATTAATTAGCATGATGATCAGTAACTCTCTGTGCTGTGACGCAGTAATTACTGCAGTGGTAAGTGATTTTTCAAGCATTGTGGTGGTTCTGTTCCTCATCTTCACTCTCCATACGAGTCTGTGCTTCCTGTTTTCAAGAGCTGAGCTCACTTGTCGACAAGAAGACAGCGCGCAGTGTGTGTGTGTGTGTGTGTGTGTGGGGGGGGGGGTAACCTAAACCCAGCCCAGCAAACTATTACAGCAGCACATACGAGGACAGGAAATACACATCTGAACAAACACTGTGTGGCAGGTGCAGCGAGAATTCAGAGCATGCACACACACACACACACACACACACAGACACTTACTGTGAGGGAGGTGAAGGTCATGCACATGCCGCCGAAGCCATTGAAAGTCAGGGCGAGGAAGATGAGGACAGAGAGTTCTGTAAATGACACACATCAGGTCAGGAGTGTGTCCAGAAACAAACTACTGTAAATACAGAATGTGTTTCTTTGAGCTCACTCACCGTTGGGATTGTAAGCTCCGTACGCGATGAGCAGGCAGGACAATCCGAAGCACGTGCTGAAAACACATGAAACATCAAATGTTTTCAGTGACAACTGCAGAATAACTAAATCTGCCCCTCTGTCTGCGTCTTAAAGGTGTTAAAGTGTTAAAGTGTTAAAGCTGTCACTAAAGTCACACGTCCACAGCCCAGAAGCATCAGACCATCTGAAGTCATTACTGCTGCACACTTATTTGTGAATGAGACAGTGATGTTTGGTTGTTTTGCTGTCCTGAGAGGACATTCACACCACATTCATAGACAAAGAGTGACAATAAATGATGTTGTATGTAACATGTTTATGGAATAGCATGTCACCTGATTAATTAGAATCAGATTTTTGGGAAAAGTTGATAACCTTAGAATAAAGCTTTTCTATTGACGTTAGACTCTGTCCTTGTGTGTTTGCGTTTTGAAGACGCTGACCTCACAAACGAGGACAAATGGCTCAAATGGCATAAACCAGCTGAGAAGAAGAAGGAAATGAGAGGAACGAGAGAATTGTGAAATACTGTGTGAGTGTTTGTTGTCCATTCTTACACACTGGACATTTGAAGCTAGAACACAGAGAACGTGGACTCTTCTTGTTTGCATACCTGCCCAGCAGTCGTAGCTTGCGAGGCCCATATTTATCCATGACGATCCCCAGAGGCAGCGTGATGGCCGACAGCAGGAAGGAGCCCACTGTGAACGCCAGGTTCAGCATCTCGTCTTGTTCCTTACAGATGAGCCAGCCGTTCATCCTCAGGGGTCCGTCCGCGGGGACGAGGGGCCTCATCTCCACGCCGTCCCCCAGACCGGCCGCGGCAGCCTCGTCCTCGTAATAGTCAGCGTACTCATCGGGGGTCGGCGTCGGCTCGGGCAGCGTCAGATTATAGCTCGAGCTGTTGCCTGAAAAAAAAGATGTGAGTGTGGTCATTAAAAGTCAAAGTCCTGAAACATTGTTGCGTCACGTAGAGTGACTTTAGTGCAGAGGGAAACATGGCTTCATGTTGGACTGATGACATTCAAAGGTGTTGCATCCACATGAAACTGGCAGAGAATGTCTGGATCAGATATCAGAATAACAAACATCTGTCCTGTAAAGCTTCAGCAAGCACAGGTAACATTGTAAAGTGAGATGTCCACGACCACCGTCATGTGACCAGGACACGAGTGAAGGCTGCAAATGTCTGTCATGCATTTAAAACATCGAGCTAGAACTCGTCACTTATGCACTGAACACTTGCAGAGTGACGTGTATTTAAAAAACAACAACACAGAAAACACATCCGGAGCAGAAGCAAAACACACAGAGACAAACGTTGATCCTGACAGATCTCCTCTTATTAGTCCAACGCCACAGATAAAAAGTGAGAAGCTGATACTCGCAATAAATGTTTGATTATCATCACGGACCGGTGGAGAGACGATAAAAAGAAAAGAAGTCCAGAAGTTTATGGCAGACCAAAGTGAGCAGCAGTTTGTAGTTGGATTACATCAGGAAACACTGTCATAGACTTTGTTACTCAGACAAATGTTACTTGTAAAATGTAAAAATTTAAATAATATTTGGTGTTTTTGGGCTTGTGCTGCAAAACTAAAAGGTTGTGAAAGACTTGATTGATTGATTGGCATCTACCTCATCAGTCACATTATGTGATAATGCAGTCTAAAAGTGTGTGTGTTTGTGGGGAACTCTTAAATAAAACAGACAATATAAAGTCATGTGCAGCTTGTAGGATAAGCAGCAGCAGCAGCAGCAGCAGCAGCAGCAGCAGCAGAAAGGTACAAATGTAATAAAAGATTCTAAATAAAAACATGACTTTAGTTTGATGCTGAAGATGAGTGATTGCTGCCTCGGCTAAATACGCGGCTTATCAAAGTTCATCTGTGCCCTCTGTGAACTCTGACCTTCCAATATAAAATCAAGCTCTGAACATTAAAGTCATATCTGCTGCACGTGCACAAGTTTCCGATCGTTATCTCACGCTCCACCTTTGTGTTGTTACTGTTTTCTACTGTTCATCACTTCACTATCAGTCGTCTCCTCCTCCGAGCTCTTTATCTGTGGACTTCACTCTTCCATATTAGCAGCAATAAAACACCGCGGCATGTCATATCAGTCAAGTGTCTAAAAAAAGCTGAGCTGGTGCTGCAGTCACATCGAGATAAGACGGTGGTGGTGGTGGAGCTGCGTGAGGTCACCTACGCTTGTGGATGCTCAGCAGTAACTACTGTGTCCTGTATGTGAGTCACTGGAGGCCTAATGTTCCAGCTGGATACACACATTATTAGTGAGGTAAAGTCAGGAGGTTTATGAGGCGGCACATAATGAGACAGAGAAAGATTCTTTTACTCTTTAACTCAACCTACAAACCTCCTCTCCTCTAGTTTAATCTCCAGGGTCCTTAAAATACAAGTGATTCCCTTTCACAGGACACTCCTGTTCTTCTAGGAGAGAAAAGGAGGTGTGGAGTTACAGCTTTTAAATAAAAGTCAAGATGCAGCTTACTGACTCATGCATTTGCATTTCAAGACAATCAAGACTTTTCCTGATCATTTGCATTATTATAATGAAAGACTGTGAGACTCACCTTCCTCGTTGCACATGTAAGAGTAGAAGCCCTCTGACTTGAGCATGATGAGGAGCGAGCCCCATCCCAGCAGCACCGCAGAGAACAGCAGATTCTCGATAATCGCAGTCACTGCCATCCACCAGCGCCTGGCGAAGGCTGAGGCCAGGGTCGGAGCCATGGCTGAGGACAGAGGAGACGAGGAGCTGGAGGAGGTGGAAGAAGAGCGGGGAGAGAGAGAGAGACAGACAGAGAGGGAGAGCAGCAGAGAGGGGAGAGAAGTGGAGCTGTGCAGAGAGCCTCCCTGACTGACACTCAGGATGGAGGATCACTGATCACTTATCTGTGAAGAGGAAGGGGGAGGTTCCAAAGTTAGCCTATCACTGATGTCACTGCAGGACAGGAGTTCTTCTAAGATCACAAGATTAAAAACAACTTTTGACCAAACTGTAACTTGATGTAAAGTATGAAATAAAGTATCAGTTAAATGTGTTTTCTTGGTTGATTGAATTTCCCCTTTTCTAATAAACACAGGAACAATGAGTGGTGAATGATTAACTCGGTTATTACATCAGTCAGCTCTGACAGAGAAGTGAAACAGCATCCACGGCTCTACGGTGCTGTCACAGTCACAGAACTGGCTCAAACTGGACTCAGAGAGAAATATGGGGGTCCCTCACTGCTCCCTCACTGCTCCCTCACCCCCAGGCCCCTCGGTCTCTACCTCCTCTTTTCCTACACGGCCCCTAATAAATGTTCTCTGCAGCTCATTCAACCGCAATTATCCTCTGCAATTATTGTGCTGCTTTGAAAAAACACTAAGGGGGAGCCAGACAGACAATAAACAAATTAGCAGCTCACACAAAAACAGCTTCTCTCTCTGTGTAGCAGTGTAGAGCACTCACACACAAACCTGGAGCTCAGACAACTCAGTAAACCTCATGAAAAATACATGAAATATTAGGAATATTTGTTGCTTTTCGTTAAGTTTAATAATCTGTGTGTGTTACCTCTGCAGCGTCCAGCTTCTCCCTCTCTGGTCACTTTTAATCTGTAACAAACCAGGTTTATATACACAGCGACTGTATTCACACGGCGCCCCCTGCTGACAACAAACATGTACAGACGTCTGTTTAGTTTGGTTTTTATCAAAGTCACTTTTAAATCTCTTCTTAAAACTCATTTTTAAAGACTTGCTTTTATGTGATGCCTTCCTGTTATCCTTTTATTTATCTCTTTTTATCCAGAGTGTCAACCAGTGTTTATCCTTTCATCACATTGTTTTTTTTCCTTTCTGTGCATTTTAACTCTGTATGTAAAAGCAGTTTGTAAATTGCTGTTTTTAAAAGTGCTATATAAATAAAGCTTTACTTACTTACTTACTTACTGTGCAAAGGGAAATGCTTTATCTGGACAAAGGGAAATAATGAATGAAGCCACTCAGAGTGAGGTTAAAACATGACGCACTGTTACAGATAAAGACAAATCCACCGTCGTCAGGATCAATGAGAGGAGATGAGGCCGACTGAAGTGTTTACCAGGATATGATCTGTTCATCAATCACTTATCTGATTTACATTCTTACAGAGTCCATTAGAACAGAAACAGCTGTTTCTCAACACCTTCTTACAGAAGATTGATCCCCGCTGCTGCTGCTGCCATCACATGATTAACTATCCTCACACGGCCCTTTGTTTGAGTGGATGTAGCCGTTCAGTTTAATTTGAATATGAACGAATCAATGATGACAAAACGTCGTCAATAACTAAAACACAGCAGCAGAATTTCAGGTTTGTAAAAAAGAAGTAAAGTAAAGTCACTCATTAGTTTCTAGAGATTTTAGTTCTTCAGATAATTTCCAGAGAGTAGATTATATAACATAATCTCTGTTGTGTCTAAACACGTAAAACTCAGTTACTACTATATTATTACCCATTATTAGAATTACTAATAAAAGGTCTGGAGCTGCATTTTTATTTTTAAATTTTAAAAGTGAACGTGACGTCATGAGCGAGCTGGAAGTGAAATCCTGTTCTTCATGTTTGAGAGGAATGAACCTGTCAATCACCCTGTGAGTGAACAGTCGTCCCACACACACACACACACACACACACAGATATGGTAATTTGTGTGTGGTGATTACTGTGATCAATGACTTTGATTAAAGGTCAAAAACAAACAAACAAACACGTAGTTTTTAGCAAACACATGAGTATTTGATGTATTGCTGTGTCAATGCTGGAGGAAGCAGACAGTGTGTGTGTGTGTGTGTGTGATCTGTCGTGCTTTAACCGCTGATTATAAACTCATTATAGAACACACAGCTCGTCTCATTTCCTTTTACCTTATCAAAAACATTTATTGATCTGATCAGCTGCCACAGGACAGCACATGTTTGCAGGAATTCCACGTAAAAGTTACTGTGTTTGTAATAAAAGCTGCAAAAAATAATCAGACAAGAATAAAAAGTTTTTGGTTACTGACAAACTTTTTGAAGTTAACGCCACCTTGTGGTGATACGTGGTTCTAGCACTTTAAAACAACAACAGCAGACAGAATGAATTCTTTGGTGAAATAAAATACAGCAGTGCTTTGTGACGGTCAGAGAACAGAACCACACACAGTCATATTTATATACAGTACAACACACATACATGCACAACTAGATTTGTCCCTGGAGCTGTCGAGTGCTTCTCTGTGGTTACATACAGTCCAGTGTCGTCAGTGCAGCTCACCTACAGTAACAAGACGAGCGCGAGTGCCACCGCGAGCAGCAGCACCTTCATGGAGCCTTCAGCGTCCGGGGCTGGAAAAGGAAACACAGATCAGACACAGAGAGGGACGGACATTACTGGACGCATAGACAAGTGAAACACTTCACAGCCTCTGGTCATCCTATTTCATTGTTCACACACACACACACACACACACACACACACTCACAAACCAAGAGAATTAATACCACTACTACAGCTAATAAGGAATGATAAAGGTGTTTACCTTTTGAGAAGCTTTTTTCTGGAAATAAAACGGAGTGAGAGAAGTGACACGTTAGATAAATTCTCTTTAGCTTTTGCTCATGTCCTAAATTAAGTTTACTTGAATATGTAAACACACATCACACCTTTGATGGTGAAAGTGGTTTCCATGCCAGCGTGGATGTGATCCGTCACATGACAGTGGAGCAACCAAGTTCCTGGGTTCCCAGCAACCATCTCCACAGTCTGGAAAGTCCCGGGGAAGAGGTCAAAGACGTCAGCGCGGTGGACACGGTCCGTCTGACACACACACACACACACACACACACACACACGCACGAGAGAAACGAGAACAGAAAAGAGGAAATAAACACTTTGAGAAACTTGTTGTGGAAGCAGGAAAAAGCACTTTGAATTACATAAACTCATTATCTGACAGACGAGATCCACACACTGTCTTTGTCGTGGCACTACTCTGAGAGAAAGACATCATCTCCTACCATATTATTTAGATATAATAACAATAATAATGATAATAATATTTCTCTGTGGTGGTGAATGTTACCTTGTAAGTAAATGTCTCAGCGTGGAAATGTACAGTGTGCATATCCACTTCATTCCCCATCCCCAGAAGATACCAGTCAACCTTCTGGCCCTGCATCATCTCCAGTCCATGGAGGTTACCGTACAGTTTCCCATTGATCCCTTTAATACACAGTCACATAAAAGAATCACCCCAAACTGTTTTACAGGTCATACATTTCTATCTACAAACTCCTTTCCCACTGGGATTATTCAAGTTTTCTCATCAATCAGAGAGTCAATCAATCTCAAAAGTTTGTTCCACTTTCTTCTGAACTCTCACCGTGCATCATGTTGCTCTCTTCAAAGTCTTCGTCTCTTATGAAGGTGCCAGGATCAACGCCGAGGTACGTCCTGATGTTTTCATCCACGTACCACGACTGGTTTTCATCGTGCACCATAAAGAGCAGAGCAAACTCCTTCTCCACGTCCGCCCTCGCTCTGCCGGGCCCCTCGCCGCGCTGCAGAGTCCCGGGCCTGCAGATCACCAGAGGCCCCAGCAGACCACTGTACAGGTCCTGAACATCAACAGATGAAGCCACTGTCACAAACAACTATGACCTCAACTAACCATGCAGGCATAATAATAATAATAATAATAATAATAATAATAACAGACGCTGTTTAAAAACAAGGAAGGTGAATACATTTTAAGGATGGAAGCATGTGCACAAAGCAAAATAACAAAAACACAACATGTATCGCAGGTCTACAGGATAAAAGGTTAAATAATTAACACATCATAAAAGTGTAAAGTTAAATTCAGTGAACTGAAGTCAGTGTTTTAGCAGGTTTTAGACGTCGCCCTGCTCCAACACACCTGATTCAAATGAATGAATGGCTCGTTACCAGGGTTTCTCAGAGCTGATCATTTTAATCAGGATTAAGTTAAAGTAAAAAAGCACCAGAGAACAGAACATTCAGCAGCTACTAGAAGTTGATTCCAGCAGAGGGCAGTGTGGAGTACGAGTACCTTAATGAAGTCAACTTGGGAGTAATAGGCGTAAGATATGCAGTTAGGATCTGTGACTCCAGGACCAGAGCTTACAGGAACGTCCCACGTCATTTCAAGAATGAGACCTGAAGGAAAATCAACACAGAATAAATGTCAGTGCTGTGTTTTTTTTTACCTCACACCAGATTTGATTTATTTTACTCAAATTTGATTCTCACCAGGTTTGACAGGAACGTGAGCGCCACTCGCTTTGACTCCATGTGCACCGATGGAGTACGGCCGACTGGCTTTGTTCTTAAATGTGATCACAATCTGCTCTCCGACCTCGGCTTTGATTAATGGACCTACAAAAGAGAAGAAACCCGGGGTCTTTGGGGGGGAAAAAAAGGCTAATAAATCATACAGAGCAGCTGAGCTGAACATACCCAGAATCCCCAGGTGCTGTTGACTGGACGTCCGAATCCTCTGAATTCTGAAGGTTTCATCTGTGTATTCTCTGTAAACCACCTTCTTGTAGCGCGATCCAATTCTGTTCTCTGCTTTCTCCACAAAAGTGCTGCCTGGACTGGAAGACATGTACCAATTTGCTTCAATTAACAAACAGTAATAAGTTGGACCGCTAATCACAGGCTGAAATACATCATCCTACAATTACCACACTCACACACCTGTCCTCTGATGTGGCCTGGTGCTTCTCCAGCTCCCAGTCTCTCTCGGGAGAATAGTCCCACTCCAGTTCTTCAGCACTAATAAAGTACTGGACAGTCTTGGTCGGCTGCGTTCGGGTGGCATTGACTTTACGCCCCGGGCAGAGGCCGACTCTGTACTGCTGCCTCATGCCAGCTGAGAAGTGGTCTGTGACTCTGCAGCTCACCTCATACACACCTGGCAGGAGAGTGAGAACAGGTAAAGGATTTGTGGCTCTTGTCTACCTGCAGCTAAAAGGCCCTGAGCATCTGCACAGCACCTGCCTGAACGTGCTTTCGTGGTTAGGACGTGACCATGTTTGTCTCTTAGTGTCTTAGTCTGTGAGCAGCATGACTCAGTTCTTTCTCTGCCAAATCATTGTAAAACCAGACGGGAAAAAACTGGTTTGCACCTTTATCTTGCACAGTTTATTGAGCAGCTGAAGCTGTGCTGTAAAGCTGTGGTTAGCAGTGTGTCACAGTGTGTGACTGTGTCAACAGGATATTATCTGAGTGTGTTCTGTGTCATCACTTTGACTTCAAAACACAACACAACATTCATCTTGGTCTTCTGTGGCATTCAGAATACTTCTGCTGTTACACATTTTACTTTTTAGATCCAAATTAACTGACACAACATTTTCTGTTAACTTAAAAACTAAAAATATAAAGTAAAGAATAAGTTAATACAAAAAAATAAAAACCAAGTGGATAACCTTATAAAGTAGTTTAAAATTTAAAGTCAACATCCTTTAATGTTGAATTTCCCGGTACAGAAATGGGACAGGGTCACGCAGTCAGATGAGGACAGACTGGACATTTCCTGTTGACATGAGTGGAGCTTCCTGTTTGTGAATGTAAAGAGAGACGTGACTGACCAGGCATGTTTGGCTGCATGGCGACAGTCGCAGTGATGTGAGGGAACAGGTTGACAGTGTCTCGTGTCGTGCTCTGCTTCTTAAAGGTGTTCCCTTCAAAATAAACTCCATGGATGTCCACCTCTGTACCTAGGCCAAAGGTGTACCACCAAACCTTGTCCCCGGCACACATATCCAGTCCGTCAAGGTTCCCATACATGCGTCCATTTACAGCTTCAATGAGGGAGAGGATTTACAGAGGAAAACATGGAGAGCAATCAGAAAACAGCACTTCAAATACACAGATACACTTCATCCCCGTCAAGTAACAAATAATCAAAGAAAACACAGACAGTGAAATAAAATGCCATCTCATTTCTTGATTACCATGCATCTTGTTGCTCTCCACAAAGTCGTCAGCTTCTGGGTCGCTCTGGGTGCTTCCAAATCTCTCAATATTCTCCTCCAAATACCAGCTCATGTTTTCATCCATTACAGAAAAGAGAAGGAAGAACTCCTTGTCCACGCCTTTCTATGAAGCAATCCACACACAGTGCAAGAGATAACAAGAGCTCGGAGTGGCTGCAGACAGCGGCTACAGTTAAAAGCATGAAAACTAATGAGATGTTCTCTGTAAAGTGGTACCTGGGTTCCGTTCGCTCCCAGCATGCCTTTCTTGCACACGAGCAGAGGTCCCACTAATCCAGAGTTGGTGTCCATGGCCGGATCAGTGGCAGAGTAGTATAAGTAGGGGATACAGGGGGAATCAGATGAAGATGGACCTTCTAGGACCTGCCAGGTGTAGATGAAGCTCTCACCTGGACCGACATGAGAGCCGGGCTTGTCAACACCTACAGCAAAGAACACAAAAAAAATGGTTTCACTGAAGCCATTTCTTCATTCATTCAATAATGTGTCACTCTAAAGCCGCTCTTTTATGCACTTTTACATCATTCTTCATTATTGCACAGACAAAGATCGAAGAGATTTCCAGTGTCCTGTAAAGTTTCCATCAAACCTGTCATGAAGCATAAGCATAACAAACTAAATTACTCCCACAATGAAAAATCAGAGTTTGTATCTTTGTAACTATTTCTAATTTCTTTATTTATTTCGAGATATTCTGAAACTTTTCACCGTAGAGCACCTCATGCATGACTTTCACTCTCTGGAAACACATTTGCTGAATTTTACCAGCCTTTTACTTGAAGTTTATGTGATTCTATTTAAATAACTTGAAGTTCTTAGTTTATTTATCAAACATGTTTCTTGGAAATGTCTGGTTTACCAATTCAAAATAATACCAGGTGTTACAGACAGGACACTGAAAACAGTTCTTGTTGTGATTTATATTGTAAATGTGTTCACAATAGTTTGCCTTCTTTAAGAAGTAGTGAAAAGCCAGCATTGCAAGTACAGATAGGCATATTCTGAATTATTAACCATGTTGAATACAGTTGGAGTTATAGTGACTAAACCCAGTGTTTTCCTGTGACAGTCAGCTGCTCTCTCACCGTCCTCATAGATGCTTCCCTGGAACTGTTTGTCATAGTGCAGACCATGAGGCTGGATGCTGTAATTTCTATCAGCCTTGTTCATGAATGTCACCCTGAGAGTGTCTCCTTCCTCTGACCTCAGCACTGGACCTGGATAAATACAAAAGAACATTGTAACCACAGGTGCCGTTGGAACAAAAGAGAACAAACAAAAGAGGTGTTTGGCGACATTTTGAAAAACGTACCCAAGATTCCTAAATGTTCCTGATCAGGTCTTGATGGTTTTCTGATGGTGAAGGTGTTGTCTGTGTACTCTCTGTAGATCACTTTCATATATTGACCTCCAATCCTTCCTTCCTCTCTTCCAAAAAACACCTCTGATGCCCTGAGGGTGAGAGTAAAGCAGCTGGTCAGTCTGTGTGAGGGCTTCACTGAGTCCGGTCAGGACACAGTAACAAAGACACTGTTGTTATTTACACTATGGAGCCATGTCCGGAAACCACACGCAGCCAGACAGGAAGTTTTTGTTAGGAGGTTTTAGCCTTAAAGGGACATTTCACCACAAAATGAAAGAGCCATTTTCAGTGTCAGTTAGCTCCCTTGGTAATGAGGCTTTATTTCTCTGGATGTGTCCATGTGATGCCTCCTCTGGGACTCAAAGAGCCTGAACTAGCACTTAAAAGGATGAACAAAAATCTTTAAAAGAGAAATAGTTATTCCATGGATGATTATGCCATGTGATGTCTCTAATCTAAACAGTATCATAAGTGACTTTAATCATCTTATTTGGATGTAGTGATCATGTGGAGATCAATGTCCTATTGACTATTTCACGGTAACACTGGAGCAGGACCCTGAAAGACCCTGCACATCTTTGCCCCTTATATCAGTCAAACGTGTGTAATCCATACGCATCCATGATCTTCACTGTTGGCTTTTTGAATCCCCAGCAGCCACCTGCTGATACGGAGCTCTTGGTGGAAGGAGATATGTTATAGTGTCATTACAGCTGTGAAGAGATTTGTTTCAGAGGCATCATGAGTAGTTTGGAGAAGAAGGAGAAGAGGAAGAAGAAGAGGGAGGAGAGACCAAGAACCAGGGACAAGAAGAATTTAGCTCTAGACTAAATCCAGAAGAACACACAACAACATTATGGATGCCAAATTAAAACCTCTACCATTCAACCAAAATAAATGGACATGGCCCCCAGGTCCTGGATCGTTTAGGAGAAGTCTGGTAACAACATGGTGTCAGCTCACTCTGTGTTTGTTGGAAAACGCATTAATTGCACTGGGCCAGATAAATGATTAACTTTTCCTTTGCAGTGACCCTGTCTGTTATCATCAAGTGCAGTAGGTTGTACTCTCCAGTATACAGTACACACCTGTCAGCGTCAGTGAGGGACACATTGTTAATCAGATCCTTGTCAGAGGGAGCGTAGCTCCACACGACTTTCTCTGCTGCCAAGAAGTAATCCCTCACAGCACCAGCGGGCGCTGTGGTGCTGGATCCATCGCCACATGACTTGACTTCATAGAAGGCCTGCATCCCAGCTAGAACAGGAGAAGAGACAGAGGGTTATATTTAAAGGCTTTGGTTCACACTTTGAACTCCCTTATCTTTAAGCAGCTGTCACATTGCAGATGTCAGAATAAAAAAACAACAACTTTCAAAACAACCAAACTGTCATTCATCATCATTATACTTAACATGATAAGCAAGGGGTGTGAATTCTACAGTAAATAACACTTTTCTTTAAATGAGAAAAGATGATGATGATAAGAAACAGTAAGTGACGTGTAAGCGTGTTGAGCAAGCACGGCTCATTCAAGTCGTGGACTTTGGTCATGAGTGAGTGGAACTGACATGTAACATCAAGCCCTGATTTATAGTGGATCTCACATAGACCCCGTTCTGTCCTGTATGAGCCAGCACTAAGTACTCTTCAGGGATGGCTTGATACTACTTTTTCTTGCAGATAGTGATACTGACATCAAAATCACGAGTATTACTGATATCTTTCTCAGTCTTTTAAACATTTAACTATTAAGCTGTCAATGATGTTTATTTTATCGCAGTACTGTTCAAACCTGGCCTTAAATGAATGTGTCTCCTGTGACCATGTGTGATTGGACCTCACTTCCCCACGAATGCTAACACAGACAGACAGTCAGGTCAAAATGATGTGTTTAACACGTCTGTCTGTAGATGTGTCTGTTGTCAACCTGTCTGTGTGTCTGTCAGGTGGAGAGAGGAAAAATGTGGTGTCAAAGCTCTACTTACACTGCTGTAACATGCAATAAGACTTTAGCCTTTACAAAAGAGAAACCACGAAATCAACACAAGGACCTTAGAAGTGTGAAAATACAGTAAAACTGCAAAAGACATGAGGAGGTGCTTAATGCCTCCTGAGGATGAATTTGCTGTCTCACATGCAAAAGAATGAGGACTCCAGACCACCTCTGAATGTGTCCTGCTGTACATTTGAGGTCGGATCTCTCAAGATGAATGTTAACACCAGGTAACAACCAGTAAAGACAGAGTAAAGAGATGAAAAGGTCAGATTCCCTACCCTGCAAGTGGTCATTAACCTGGCAGGCCAGAAGCCACTTTCCTTTAGATTTCGGGACCATCTCAGCAGTAGCAAACGTGGCTGGGAACAGGCTGAGGACATCGGTGCGGTGACCGCGGTCTAGCAGTGTATTCCCATGGAAAAAGGCAGAGTGAATGTCCACCTCGTTACCCATGCCGAACAAATGCCAGGCTACCGCACGATGCTGGCACAACTGGATCCCGGGGAGGTTTCCAAACATGTAGCCGTTAATAGCTGTCACACAGAGAAAAAAAACATTACAATACATTTCATTTCAGTGCTGAATGATCTTAGAGAGACTCACCATGCATCTTGTTTGACTCTTGAAAATCGGGGTCTTCTTCATCTGGATTAGAGAGACTCTCAATGTTGTCATCCATGTACCAACTCAGGTTCTCATCCACTACATGGAACATCAAAAAGACATCCTGGTCCACATCATGACGGGCAGAGTCTCGGGCAGATCCTATTTGTGTTTCCTTCAAGATGCCTACACTCACAGAGACATCAAACACAGATTTAGCATCGACTAGATTTCTTTGCCTTTTTATTGAGTTAATTGTTCATGTGGTCACATGGTCCATGCTGTACCTTTCTTGCAAGTGAGTAAAGCCCCTATCAGTCCTGAGGAGATGTCCATGGGAGCGTCTACGTGAGAGTGGTAGACCCAGGTCAGGCAGTTTGCATCACCATCAGTGGGGGCGAATTCTGGCCTAACCTCCCAGCGGTAGGTGTAGCTGCCTCCTGGAGGGACGGAGTCATCCTTCTTCAGCCTGCCTGACGTCCCATCTGGATAAAGCGCCCCTGGTGGCCAAATACAAGAGAAAACTAGGCATGGAGTGTAGTAGAATGATGTAAAAGTGCATAAAAGAGCGGCTTTAGAGTGACACATTTTACATCAGGACTGATGGCGGTAACGTGGAGGTCAACAGGGGTCAGAGGTCAACAGGGGACAATTAAAGAGCTTTAATAATCACGCTCTTTATCTAAGAGTTTATGAATCACGGTTTTATCTGCTTTCTGTTCACCTTAAGATTCCTGTGTGTGTGAGAGAGAGACGGAGAGTTCAACAAACCCAAAAATGACCTCGTTTACACGACCAGACGTGACATTTGCACTGACCTTTGTACCATGTACTCAGCACAAGACATAGTTCAGGATATAATCATCCTTCCTATTACAACATCTCCTTTCATTCCTGCACAATGTGCTGTTTTTGGTTTCTTGACAAACTTCAAAAAAAAGAAAAAAAACGCTTAGTTTCATTTCCATGAAGAGACTAAAAATCCCTGGGTGAGTACAAGCGACAAAGAGCCGAGGACGTAGGTGACGATGTCTTTCATAACAGTCGCTCTGTTATTGAAAATATGCAGAGTCACTTTTTTGCTCACACAGCACATGCATCATATTCCCTTGTGCTTCGTCTTTTCTGCCCTTCATTATTTCAATGTCAGAGGCAGTACAGGCATTAGAGGGTAACACAAAAGCAAGGGCTTTAGTCTCATCACGCTTTGACCAAACAAAATATGTATATTACGTACCTTCTGCATCCTTCTCATAGAAAACTCCATGAGGATGCATGGAGTAGTTCCTGGATGCAAAGTTCTTCAGGTGGACCACGATGACGTCGTCGACCTCAGCTCGCAGCACTGGACCCAGGAAGCCCAACCAAACCGGTTGGGGGACCCGTTTGCTGTACGTCGCATCCATGTACTGTCGGAACATAGCTTTCTTATAAACCCTGCCAATGCGGTTGGGTCCTCTTTCCAGGAAAATGGACGCATGCCTGAAATAGAAGTGGAAATAAGACACAGGAGGTAGATGATAGAGTGAGCGGTGCCACTGATGAGCACTCAGCTGTCAAATAAAGATCTTATTGTTTAAAAAACACTCATATTTCATGTCTGACAGGAGGTCGGAAGAAGTCTAGACGACAAAGATGTAATGCAGCAGAGCAAACTGTAACCAGTTGTATCCCTCAAACACTTAAGACTTGTCAGGATTGTGATTACAAGTTTCTCTTGGCTAATAACCCGCTACATGAGCTGTATGTTTATACAGCTCATCACCACAACAACAAGGCAAGTGTAAGTGACGATGATTAAAGATGATACAAACTTATTTAACTGATGTGGAACACACTGACATCCTTGCTGACAGTCTAACAAAAAAAAGATTTTTACAAAATAGTTGTTTGCAGCAGTTTAGTGCTCATGGGCAAGCGCCATGTAAGTCAGTAAAGTCCTGCATTATGAATGTTGTATGACATATGTTCATCCAAATGAATCCCTCATATCCCGCTTTTGCATTTTGCTACAGGAATCTTAAGCGGTTTTATTTAGTTTTGAGCGTCTTTAAAGATCAAGAGTTTCCCAAATTTCCAAAATTTCTAGATAATACGTGATACACAGTACAGCCCTAAAGAAACATAGTCACTGAAATATCTAAAGCTTAATGGCAAATCACAGTAAACTTTCATAATGACACTGTGGTCACGCTCTGTTATATATGAAACATCACAGTTCTGGTCTGTGTGGTGAAGACATTCTAAAAGTGAGTTTATTTCCGTCACTTGAGGTGAGACGATCACCTTCCTCTTTCAGGCACAACTATGTATTCTGAGGTCGAGACTAAATACAACTGCAACTCAATTATTATTATTACCATGAGTAATCATAGGATATATATAGTATATAAATACACACACGTATATATAAAAATAATATTTTATTATGTTTGATGTGAATTATACATTTTCTATATACCACATAAACCCACCACCATATTTGGAAATGATGCGTGTGTGTGTAAGTGTGAGGTCAGGTACAGTATTGTATTATTTCAAATTCTAGCAGCGCCCCTGTAATTACACCGGATAATTAGTGTTTATCACCAATTATTACAACACGAGTTACTTACATTGACGTGAACATAAAGTGTGATGTATGTGATGTATAATTAGGCTCAGATTTGATTCTTCCCGTTATTAACTGTCAAAACTCACTCGTCTGCTTCGATGCGTTCCCCGTTGAGCAGATTCTTTCCACTTGGCGCGTAATCCCACGCGTCCTCAATAATCCCAACATAGTAAACTCTCTCTTTGCCCTCCGTGCCGGAGGAGAGGAGCAGCAGCAGCAAACCGCCGGCCAACAGCCGCAAACACAGCTCCATGTCCGGGTTCGTCTCGACTGTCGCAGGGAGTTGTGGTTCCACACGCACGTGAAAGTGTGAATGACTGCTCCATATAAGCACGCAGGCGGATTCCTGTGTTCCTGTTGATGCTGCAGCTGCTCCTCTCACCAGAGCGCGCAGTGCACAGGAAAAAAGGGGAAAACAGTTGGTGCATTCAGAGGGAGAGTGACCGCCTCCTGAGACATCATACTTCCAGGATGATTACTCTCAATGTTCTCGCCTTAATTACCACCGTCGCCCGCTGGGAAATTAAGGTAATTGATCTACTTATTGCTAAAGTGCAGACTCAAGCACGGCATCGACTCTATTGACTGTCAATTTTCCAAAGGCGATGCATAAGCATGGGTGTGTGCGTGCAGTGGAATTATGACATAATATGTTTAGAAATATGCGAAATGTTGCTGTGAGTAGTAGAGTTATAGTGAAATATGTATAGTAGGTTTGTTGGTCGTCTGTCTTGTAATAATGCATAATACTAGTAATAATTTTACTTCTTCTGACAATGAAACATGTAGAACAATGAAATACGGAATGAAATCATTGGTCATAACTTGCAAACCCAATAAATGTTTTTATAAATTGAACTGCTCAATGATTTAGGAATTATTTACAGAAAGAGAGCAATACATATCAATAAATTGGAATGGAATAAACAAAACCATTTACTTTGAGCCAGTTTTAAAAATAAATCACAGCACATTAAACCTCAAAGTGATACTGTCTGTCATTATGTTCCAAATCCATTTAACTTATAAACACTTGTTTATAAGTAATATTGTCTTTAGCAACCACTGCTTAAGACAATTTACACCGTTTATCCTGATGATTCAAAGACTCTTCAACACCAGCTGCTCATGCCTGCATTTAATGAGTGAAGCTGACATCTGCTGGCCAACTCTGAGCAGTGCAACTATAAAAGAGAAAGCAGTGTGAGCTGTTGGATCAAACCACTGTGGTCCTTCTGTCCCCCTCATCCATGCTGCAGTTCCAGTGTTGACGTGTGGGTAAGTTTAATTTAGGCTATTCATTTTAAACACAGAAAACTAATAGAGATATTCAGAGGTTTAAGGCCCCAAACACTTCAGAAAAAACAGAGAAACAGATTACATCATATGTATGAAAATAAATGAGGGTCATACATGTGTGTAAAATATGTTTCAAAGAATAGTTTTATGGATCCAGTCTGTTCTGCTATTTACTGCATTTATTTTCACAGTATCACACTTATTTTTGAGTCATTTTTAGGTCTAGTAATTAGACTGGTGGTGTATTTATGTGTTAGTAGTATATGGGCATTAATAGTCAAACGTGTCTTGTGTGTTTATCCCACCGGTGTTGTAAGAATTGGGTTAGGGTTAACTAACCCTTAGTGACTAGTCCACTCACCTGTTCCTTTCCCAAGTGCATCAGGGAACTACGGTGGCCTCCACGTGCCAGAAAGGACGTCGTTCTTCTTTTGTGTTGTGAGCCTCCTTTAAGTCCATTTTGGCTGCTGTAGAAACATCAACAACAACTGCCTCCATAAAGCAAAAAAGCCTTTGACTAAAAGCTACAGAACAAAAAGTGCTAATACACTCACACAAACATAATTAGCATGTTTGTTAGCATATTCAATTCCAGCCCCTTTATCCCCCAAAATTATACAAACTGGACTTTTAACATGTTTTAATAGTTTACCTATGAAGCTACTTCCTCTAACTACGCTGTCGGTCCGGGGTTTTCACTGAAGCACAGTTAAAAGTTTAAATCGTACAAATGTACGATTTAAATGTTGGTCACGTCATCACGGTGAACGGACAAACGGGTGTTATGCCGAGTTCTGCGCGCCTGCCGAGAATTGCGTTCATCCGACTGGAACGCGCAACGGTCCTAGCGACGTGCGCGTCCACGGCTCTTTTGCGTAAGCGCGCCTGTCACACAGTCAACGCGCACGTAAGCTAGTGGCTGTTATTGGTTTCCAGTGTGCGGTACAGCTGAGATGGGAGCCCTGAGTAAAATACCACATAACTGCTACGAAATTGGTCACACCTGGAGCCCGTCGTGTACGCAGTCGGCGCTGGATGTGGCCCGCGGCGCTTTGGAGGTGTCCTTCAAGATATACGCCCCCCTGTACCTGGTAAGTGTTCGCCGTTCGAGCTGCAGTAGTTGGGACATGTAGACTCTGGAGCTAAAGTTAGCTAGCTAGTTAGCTAAGTTTGTGTTGACAAGTTGTGATGAAACGTCGCGACGATGGTCTGATAATGGACGCGAAGTGTTTGGGTTTACTCCTCTGTTTGCTCTGGAGAAGTGTGTTGACGTGTTAGCATTCAGTGTGTGGAATACTTCGACAACAACAACAACACACACACGCACACGCACTGTGCTGTGTGAGTGAGTTGGGTGTGAATTTCGACAGGGACGCGATTTCAAAAAGTCATTTACATACATCAACTTCTTATTGTGTAAATAAATCACCCTATCACGTGACTTTGAACATGCATGGTTGCTGTCCAAGAATTTAACAAACTGCTGATCTAGTGGGATTTTCAGGTTTGCAGAGAATGTTCCGAGGGAGAGAAAATACCCAGTGAGCTGCAGCAGCTGTTCTCTGGGTGGAAATACCCTGTTGATGCCAGAGTTCAGAGGAGAATGGACACACTGCTTTGAATTGATAGAAAGGCAACAGTAACTTAAACTTGAAACAGCAGCAGCAGAAGATCACAGTGGCTGCCACTCCTAGGTGTCCCCTACTTAATGAAGTAGCCAGTGAGTGATAGTCTAGTGATAGTGAGTCAAGAGTCTACACTACAAACACACCACAGTTCCACTTTCAGGAGACTCCTTGTATGATAGTAGAAGCCAAGTCCAATCCAAGATGGTTCACATAGGTTTGTCAGACTTTAAAAAACTGGTCTACTGTGTTGTGTAGAATATTTGTTAGATATTCCAAAGATCCACTGCATCCTTATATTGTTCCTCGCAGCAAAAAAGTGAGAATGTTGTATAATGTTTTACCAGTAACAATGTAGACATGTGTTAACTGTTGGAGTTTCCACAGCTGTGAGCAGAGTATAGTAGCTTAGCACTGTTTTACTCATTTCTATGTAAATGTGGTCATTGGTCTCCAAACAAGCAGCACAGGCTCACTGAGAGTTCACTTTATCCAACTCATCCAGTTTAGCTGCATGTTTATAGCTGTAGTGGAGAGATTGGCTTGAGATTGACCTTTTTTTTTTATCAGAAACCCTGTTACAGTTCTGCACTGGCTGAGTTATTTATATATACATATGTTTATGTCCTTTGCTGTTTTAAGAAAACATTTCACCTGAATGACTAATATGTTTTTATCCATAACAACATATAGATCATGAAATTGGAAATCTCAGAATCTCAGAAATTATATTTATTTTAAAGATTCAATCACTAGGATAACAAAAAAGTGGAAGTTGACACAAAGTGGAAGTTAGTTGACTATAACAGCAAAAATACTGTTTGCACCATTTAAAATGTCAGTGTGAACTTAACAGTTGACAGTTGTTTGATTATGATTTTCAGACTTTTGGTGTAGAACAACTCAAATACGTTAGTTTTAATAAATACGTTAGTTTTAGTAAAAACTTGATTATTGCTATAGGAAAATCTGCTTTATAAATAAACCTACCACAATTTCCCATTTTTGCATTATGTGTCATAATGAATCAGAAAGGAAGTATTTTGGTTGTTAATAAACACAATGTAATATATTATACACATTTGAATGCGTGTTAGAAATCCCTTCTCACAGAGCCAAATTAGAATCAGTGTTGTTAATCCAATAATTTCCCCCACATTATTTCCAGTCCTGATGGTGCTAACCAAAAAAGACCCTGAATTGTGCGATGCACAGAGTCATAAAGATGTAAGGTGCTTCTTGATCACAGGTGGTACAGATAGTGTTTCAGACAGTGGTCATGCCTGAAGTAAAACATCTAACACGTAGCAAAAGTTAGATGGTGATCATACCATGTTCTGTGTTTTGCAGATAGCAGCAATCCTAAGGAAAAGAAAGAAGGACTACTATTTAAAGAAGCTTATCCCTGAGATCCTATGGTCTACCTCATTCCTCACTGCCAATGGAGGTCTCTACATTGTTTTCTTCTGCATCATCAGGTTAGTAAGAACCCATGAATGCCACACAGATACACACTCACACACCGCTTAGCTGAGCTCAAGTGTTGCTGTGGTTTCAGAAGCTGAACCTCGTGCACATCTGAAGGTTCGTCACTGAAACTAATCATGTAGTGGTTCACAAAGTAACCACAAAGAATTGCTCTTATTTGGTTTCTTAGTTCTGTAAATGGCTCCTGCATTTGTGGAATCACATGAAACATTTACAGGAATGCGTGTCTTTTAAGATTGTTGCACTTCATTTAAGTGCTATTAACTTTGTGCCTGTGTGTTTGTCTGTAACTGTGTGTTCATTGCGCTGCTGCCTGTCTTAGCCAGGTCAGAAAGAGGATATGAAGTTAGTTGGTATGAGAGAGGGGGATACATAGAACAGGGTGAGGTGGAGGAGGTTGATTCGCTGTGGCAACCCCTGAAGGGAGCAGCTGAAAAGAAGAAGAAGAAGAAGAAGAAGAATCTCAATGGGTTTTCTCCTGGTTAAAAAAAAAAAAACACCTACATAAGCTCAGAATACACAAAAAATACATATTGCTTTACAGTCATGGTTGAAAACTCACAGAACGACATATTTTAGACCAGTTTTACACATTCCATTCAGATAATATTTCTATTTTAAAAGGTCGGACAAAAACAAAACAAACAAAACTGAAATTAAAAGAATTCATAATAACTTTGTATATTTCCAACTTTAGGAAACTGTTGGGTGGGTTCTACCCGTGGTCTGCTGGCTTTGGCGCAGCACTGCCTGCCTCCTACATCGCTATCCTCTTGGAGCGTAAGAGCAGGTAAGATCACTGCCCTACAACACATTTACCAGGTCTAACATTGTACAAAATCACACTCTCTGTTTTCTGAAGTATCAGGGACGTATTATAAAATGTTAAATGTCTCACCCTTTCTCCCCCCTCCAGGAGAGGGCTGCTGACAATATACATGACAAATCTCGTAAGAGCTTCTCTTTTCATTTAAATATAGTTTGTTGTACATCAGGAGACACGTCTGCCTGTGACACTCGGTGTAATCTTGTTTTTTAGGCCACGGAGACTCTGTTCCGCATGGCCGTGACACGAGGCATCGTCAAACCCATCAGATACGGCGAGGTAAGATGACGAGGATGGGTCAAAGGGAACAGAATAATGGTGCTGATCTCGAGTTTAACTTCAGCATTATTAGAATGGTATCAGGACACTCAAAGCAGAGTCAGCAGTAGATTCCTGTTTTTAAATGATTGTTATCTTTATAATAGTTATCAAGTGTGTGTTTCTTCTGCTCTCACTGTCAGGAAAAGACAAACTCTCACACTCCTGCCCAAGGGCAGTTAGGTGTAAATGAGTGGATAAAGGTAGTCTTAGTGTTTGATTACAGAGCAAACAAGAAAAAAGTCAAGCAGACAAACTGGTTCAGAACAGAAAAAGAGCTGGATACTTCTGCCTGTCTGTCTGTCAGTGGGTGAGTTTGTGTAAAACAGTGTTTTATGTCCACATTGTCATGCAAACAATCCCACCAGTATGATTTTCTTTCATTAACAAATCAGTATTTATTTAAATCAAGCAACTGCACATGTACTGTGGGCTTTTGACAGCTACAGTAGCGGGGTGTAGGTCTGTGGAGTTGGTTCTAAACAAAGACTCCAAACAGAAACAGACCTCAAAGCAACAAAAAGTGCATTCATCTGTGAAAATACAGCTTCTGCTGCGTCCAGACACATAATCGGTGTCGTGGCCTGGGATCATCTGCTATTTCGGGTCTTTCAGCATCATACACCCTCCTCTAGGTGTCCAGTTAACTTCATGCTTCTCTCGAGTCTCTCTGCTGCTTCGGTTGTGCTGTGGATGGCCCCCCTCTTTCTCTCCCTCAGTCTCCAAAGTGATGAAGAGATTGGCCTGCAAAGCCCCTGCAGACTACTTCAGCTGGGGAAAGACTGGCCTTCCGTCCGGTCTGCTGGCAAGTTCTGACGAGTTCCATGTGTCTGGAGAATTTCTGCTCAAAAGCTTCCTCTCAGTGATCTTCCCGTGGGACTGTCAGCTGCTGCATCACAGCTGGCTTTGTGGGCTCAGACACCAGGGCGATGCAATGTGGTCAGGGAAGTTGTTCTTTCCCAGAAAGGTGCACATACGGTT
Source organism: Solea solea (assembly GCF_958295425.1). Lineage (NCBI taxonomy): Eukaryota > Metazoa > Chordata > Actinopteri > Pleuronectiformes > Soleidae > Solea > Solea solea. Next base: position 24,569,911 of record NC_081137.1, on the reverse strand, counting down.
GGAGACTACACTGAAGAAGAACTTTGCTTCAGTGCACAGTAGAGAGATGATGTGGAACCGGTCTAAGTGGGTGGAGTTTTCCTCCTTTGTGATCCACTCTCCGATGTTCTGGGATTTTTCCCCTTCTCCAGAAAATCTGCAGGTTTCTACAGACGTAGCAGAAGTTTGGGCCAATTCTTAGACACTATGTACACTGGGCTGCTTGGTCTTGGGGCGGAGCTCTCTCAGTTCTGGTTGAGTTCCTTCCTTGAACTTGAAGGTGCTGGTGATGAAAGCTGCATGTGTCTGAGCCTTTTCTCTCTTCACACTCCTCCAGCTCCCACCAGGAATCTTCAAGCTGTGCTCGTTCTTGCAGATTTTGTCACATGCATCACTGCGCTTACTCGTAGCTCTTTTTCCATTGTTGAGAAGAAACGCTGAGAAAAACAATAACAAACAAATATCAGCTTTAACAAATATATGTTTAAGCACTATCAAATACTACATGAATTAGCACCTCTTCTTGGTTTCCTTAAAGTTTAAATGTGTAATTATTTCTACAGGTCAGAGAGCAGGAGGTCCGGCCCTCACAATATGTTCCACATATTACCAGTCTCAAATACATTTGTCCTTTTCAGAAGACAAAAACAGATATGAAGTGAATTGCTATGAATGTTATGAAAAGAACTTGCCTGTTTGTGTCACTACTGGTCTTGCGGTTTGACCCAGCACCACATACAGATGTTAATATTTCCTCTTTCTGTCTCTTAGGTGCTGCTGTTCTGCATCACTGCGTCCCTCTACATGTTCTTCTTCAGGTCAGAGCAGCTCGTCAGGATTGTTTTCAATATTACGACTGAACTTGTGTCGCGAGTTTGAATCATTTCTTTGTTTGTAATGGCAGGAGTAAAGATGGTCTTAAAGGCTTTGCCTTCTCTGCGTTGAAGTAAGTCTATAACTCTAACTCTATTCCCTCAGATTGCTGTCGTGTTTTGGGGTAAAGCTCACAGATGCCTTTTTTTTTCCTGTCACAGATTCATTGTCGGTAAAGAAGAAATTCCGAGTCACTCTGGCGCGGCAGATCATGTCTGTGCAAAGGCCCATGAGGGCACAGCTGCTGTAGAGACCGAGGATTCACAGCCATCAGCAGGACGGTCCAGCTCCAGGAGGAAAACTCTGGTCACCTACACCAGGGAACTGCTAGAATTGATGTGAGGGAATACACAACATTACACACACACACACACATGTTGCAGACTTGTCACCAGTAACTGTGACTTGTTTTTTTTTTGTTTGAATGTCACAGATGCAAACAGGGTCCAAGACACAGATGTTGTAAACATTACCAAGACAACTGCATTTCTTACTGTGTTAAGGTAAGTCCTGGAAGCCCCTTAACCGAGACACTACAAAATAATAAGAATAGTAATACTAACTAAATATGTCTGTTTTGTGTGTGATTGTCCAGGGTTTTGTGCGGATGTTCAGCGTTGGCTACCTGATTCAGTGCTGTCTTAAAGTGCCCTCAGCCTTCAGGTATATGTTCTCCAAACCCTCGCGCCTCCCGTCTCTCTTGTACAACAAGGAGAATTTCCAGTTGGGGGCTTTTCTAGGATCCTTCGTCAGCATCTACAAGGTACATTTCATCCTTGCTATTTATGTCAATGATATTATGCACATGATCTACTTCATTTCATATATCCAGTTTGCCACATTTGAATGAATGGCTCCTCACGTACCTGGTGTTATGTTCTCTAACAGTCACGTGCTTCTCTTATCTTTGTATTCTTGGTATGTTACGTTGAACGTTTGTTTGCATTCACTTAGGGAACAAGCTGCCTGCTGCGCTGGCTGCGTAACATCGATGATGAACTCCATGCACTTATAGCCGGTAAGAAGGGATTGTGCAAACTGTCAAACAAATTCTTTGTGGAGCAAATCATCTGTTGATTTTTGCCGTGACTTTTGCTTTTCTCTGTGAAGGTTTCCTGGCTGGCCTCTCAATGTTCTTCTACAAAAGCACATCAATATCTATGTATCTCTTCTCTAAGCTGGTGGAGGTAATGGAAACAATCTGTCAGAAATCTGTTTGTAGTTTCTTATTTGTAACTCAGTAAAGGTGTTTATTGGAATAACTAGTTTAATATCAAATATATACAAATTGGACATGACACAGAGATGGTAATAGTTAAGTTAAGGTAGCAACACACAGAGTTGACTTATGTTGCCATGTATTTGTGTGTACTTATCTCCACTCACTAGTTCATCATTAACAGCACATGTGTTGTTCTCTGTCCTTAGACCATGTACTTCAAGGGCATCGAAGCCGGACACTTCCCATACTTTCCTCATGCCGACACTGTCCTGTACGCCATATCCACCGCTATCTGTTTCCAGGCTGTGAGTAAACCCGAGCACAGACGTGCACAGACGTGCACAGACGTGCACAGACGTGCACAGACGTGCACAGACGTGCACATGCATATCACACACGTGTGAGCTTCACTGACAGAGGATATAATGTGTGTCACACAGGCTGTGATGGAAGTGCAGAACCTCAGGCCTTCGTACTGGAAGTTCCTGCTGCGTTTAACTAAGGGCAGGTATGAATGAATGAATGACGCTTCAATGATCACAGATAAATATTGTTTTCTTAATCACAGATTTGATTGAGATTGCTGATTGTTTTGCTCTCTTTTTCCCAGCACACCTTTCACCTTTACACTGTACTGTAACTAATAAAGGACTGTCTTATCTTATCTTACCTTAGATTATTATTGATAGATTTTAAGGTCGTCTCTCTCTCTCAGTGATCCGTTTGTTTCCTGTCTCTTCCTCCAGGTTTGCACTCATGAACCGACACTTGCTTGACGTGTTTGGGACGCAGGCCTCCAGGGACTTTAAAGGGTTTGTACCCAAACTGGACCCTCGCTACTGCGCAGTGCTTCCACCGGGGGGCGACATCCAGCTCGGGTGACGTGTGGACCAGGATGTGGGGAGAAGGTTTAGGGTTACCTCAACATGAAAGAGGCTGTTTGCCTTTTTCTTTCTGAGCAATGTAAGGATTTTGTAAAGGTGTTTCTGTGAGCTCAGAGGTGGTGATTATGTTCTGAAGAATCGTCCCAGATAAAAAAAAAAAGTCCAAAGCTGGGTGTGATGAATATTAGTGTGGTTTGTATGTATACAGTTAATAGTGGACAGAATTGAAGACATTGATGACTAATCACGTGACGTTATTTCTCATGTGACAAATACTATAGATATAAATATTAGTAAATGAAAGGTGCTGTTCACTCAAATCATGAACCAAAAATTGGCTTTTTTGGAAAAAGTACTCCAGTTAAGATGCAGCAGATGTCATTTTATTTTTACGTTGTTTTTAAATTGAAATGGGTTTATAATTTTACAGGTTACTTGAACGTGATTTGGGCGGTTTCTTTCACTCACATCTGAGGGAGAATCTCATTTGGATTAGTGAGAGACGGTAAAAACTGGTGAGAGATAATGTGCACCAACAGTATGCTCTTCTGTACTGGATAATGGCCGATGAATTGAGATTTGAATTTTGGGGAAATTCGGAGGTTAAAGGTCACTGTCTGTCTAGGTATTTAGACAGATTTTACTCATAACTTATCTACATTAACACACTTGATTTCAATGAAGTGATGCACCTTTTAATGATACTTAACCGGGTAAACGAAAAGACTGTGCTAAACCTGGAAGTAAATTTTGAGAACATGATGCAATATCTTTGTTTATGAGACCTTTATTTTATTAACTGTGGGGAAAAAATACCATATATTTCACACTGACATATAAATCAAGAGTAAATACATTTGTGGGAAAGTTGAATAAATCCATTGTTTACCAGTAAACTGTTGACACTTCACATGAATGGGTGAAATCAGATCATGTATTTACAACACAGGCAAAACTTAATAACTTAAAAACCTACACTTGTATTTGAGTTCCTCCCTAACTGTGTGAAATATTGATATATAAGAAACGTGGGTGATAATTTGGTTTAGGACTAACAACCAATTTATATTTCATATTTTACTTCACATTGAATTATTGTGAAGGAATGGATGTTGAGTTAAAAGTTGTGACTTTTACTGCCTTAATGTTGCAATGCAAGGATCATTTACAAAGACCTGAAACACAAAATGTGTTTTTCACCTAAATTTAAAGAAGTCACAGCTTCTGTCCTTTAAATTTAACTCTCTAAAGATTTGGGGTTTGACTTAAATGTTCACTAATTCAAACTGAAACTTGTAAACTAAACATTGAACTTGTTTGATTGTGAACACATAAAAATGTGATGAAAATGTGGTTGGCTGTTTGAATATTATTTCATGTTTACTGATGTTAAACATTTCCTGACTGAACGCTGTGAGAGGGGGTAACATTCGGTAACACCGCACATCTCGGCCTGCATTTGATTTTCAATTCTGAAAGACAGAGATATTTGAGCTCAGCCTTACACACTAACCCTAACCTCTGAGATGAAGCCATGATTGTAAAATTCACCGTGCTACATTCTTGGTTAGATTTAAGCAGATGTGCCTGATAAAGTGACATAATAATAATCTGTCATATTGAGTTATAATACTACTCTGTGCAAATGTACTTGATTCATGTATAAAGGTGTATATTAAAATATTTTTTTTGACTCTAAGAGCATTTTCTATGCAAATCTTACATGGGATCCTTTTAAAATGCAAATCAGGTCAAAGCTTGTATGAATGTTCAGTCTTATCTGCTGTTTCTCTGTGGACTGTGCTGCCATCTTATGCAAAAAAGTGTATGGAAGTTCAGACGTGTCACATTTAAATGCTCTATAAAATAACAGTGTTTTGTTTATTTGAACATTTATATTTAATTCTTAGATTACCATATTCTTTTATTATTTGATATGTACATGTATATACATATAAATGCATGTGTATATATATATATATATGTGTACATGTGTGTATATATATATATATGTGTACATGTGTGTATATATATATGTATATCTATATGTATATACCTATCCCTGTTATCTTTTAACACTATCTACTAAAATCATGCATGTTTGCGTTCAGGCCTCTTGGAGAACGGTAATGAAGAGCTTCGAACAGCAGAGGGCAGCATTGGACTGCTCGCTGTACAGCCTGCCGGAAATACGTAGTAGCGGAAGAAGAGGCAATCGTCAGGGATGACGTTTTATTTTGAAATACGGAGACAGGAAGTGGACAATTGTGTTACGTATCCATGAGCCATTTCAGTCCCACGAATAACAACAAAAGTCACCATCAGAAACGGACTTTTAAATCAAAGACGTAACCATGGGAGGGAAGAATAAACAGCGGACCAAAGGAAATGTCCGGGTAAGTGTTTCTGATTCTAATGCTAGCAATAGCTCGTTAGCACACGCTAACATGTACTTTAGTAGCTAGCACGCTGGATGTGCTATAGCGCTCTCTACTGTTATAATAAAGTTACGCTTCCTAACAGCCACTGTGTAATTATAGGATTATTATACTCTATATGTCATGTGAGGCTTAATACCGACGTTATTACTTGTGTTGTTGTTGTCTTATTCGTTAACTTTCTTGGTCCTAGCCATCAAGTAGCGGCCGTGCTGCTGACGTACTCACCCGGGAAGGTGGTGTCATACCTGGGTTTGTGGGCTTCGATACGACGGTGACCTCGGAGCTGAGTTATGTCCCCGCGGTCCACGGCGCGGAGGAGATAGACAACATCGTAGATGCTGATTTCCGCCTGGTGCTCAGGAAACTTTCCAAGAGAGACGTTGTCACCAGACTGAAAGTAAAGTTTAAATACTCAAGTTACACATCATTGTACACTGAAACTATGTGGTCCAGTGCCATCTAATGTACACTCACAGACCACTCCATTAGGTACACAGGTCACCCAATAAAGTGACCACATGTTGTGGTTTTATGGTTGAACAGATGTTCCTCACAAAGTGAGCGTATAATAATAATAATAATAATCTTTATTATGGACTCGAAAAAGTGGTCCACTCTCATACACATACACACTTAACATACAAGACAAAACCAAGTAGACAAACAGCCAAACAATTAATATAAAATACAGTAATTTGTCACTGTTAGTTTAAAAGAAACGGTGCAAATTATTGTGCCAGTGCTTGCGAAGCCTGGATGTGAGCCGATATCCCATCATGGGGCAGGTTAAGGCCTTGATAACACAGTTATCAGATAGGTCCAAACGACACATGAAATTGAACATCAGCTTACGCAACAATGCCGGACAAGTTGGTACATTAGAAGATACAAATAACTGGCTGGCACTGTGCCACCTAGGAACACGTAGCAACAACCTCATGGCGTCATTATAAGCCACTTTTAGCCTCTGCATACTTTTCACTCTGTAGGAAGACCAGAGATGAGCTGTATACAGGGGGGTGACATAGGCCCTGAACAGAGCACATTTGACATCAACGGAACACACAGAAAATTTTCTTAACAGCATATTGGCCTGTGCATATATTTTACAGCACTGACGACGGATGTCACTGTCATCTCTGAGATCATCAGAAAAGACATGGCCAAGATATTTTAGTTCCTTCGTCATTTCTAAGGAGCCATCAGAGAGATAAAAAGTAGGAAAGGACGATTTCCTGTCCTCCCTAGATCTCACTACCATGGCCTTACTTTTTTTAGCATTATAGTTAATGTCAAATTCTCTGCCATATTGTGTACATATTCTTAGCATTTGTTGTAATCCTGCAGTATATGGACAGAGTACAACAAGGTCATCAGCATACATGAGATGGTTGACAACTTGGTTTCCCACAATACAGCCTGATTTACATTCATTCAATTGTTTTGACAAATCATCAATATAAACATTAAAAAGAAAAGGAGATAAAATGCCTCCTTGCCGGACCCCATTACTCACATGAAAAGGAGCAGAGACAGCATCATCCCACTTGACCTGAAATGTTTGCTGAGCATACCAGTATATGAGAACTCTAACAATATATTTAGGAACATTTCTCTCAAGCAATTTAACAAATAATTTGGCATGATTAATCCTATCGAATGCCTTAGAGGCGTCAATAAAACAAAGAAACACAGAGGAGTTTTGACTTTGGTACTTAGCAACTATCTCTTTTAATGCAAAAATGCATAGGTCAGTACTATGTTTTCTCTTGAACCCAAATTGATTGTCAGTAGTTAATACATACATTTCTATCCTATTTAAAATGATCCTTTCCAGCACCTTAGACAGTATACTGGCAAGGGCAATAGGCCTATAATTGTCCATGCTGTTTAGCCTTCCAGCCTTCTCCTTAAGAACAGGGACCAGTAAGACAGACAGGATGGAATCCGGAAGAACTCCATGCACCAGGAGGCCAGTGAAGCACAGGGCTAACAATGGGGAGAGCCTGTAACTGGCATGCTTGAGATGTTCTGCAGCAATACCATCTGTACCACATGCTTTGTTGTTATCAAGCATCTTAATGGCATCTGATACCTCACCAGGTCTTACTGTGACATGAGAGTCCAAATCAACAATATTAACAGCAGCAACATTACTCTTAACACAGTTAAAGAGCTTGGAATAATGCTTGCACCATAACTTTGCAATGTTATCTGAGCCACAGACACCTTCAATGTCATATGGCAAAGAAGTTTTATAATTATTCATCACTTTAATTGCATTCCAAAAGTCTACATGGTTATTATTTTGTAGCTTCCTGGCAAGCAAGTCAGCTCTGATAGTGTTCTCGTTGGTCTTAATATGACGGAGAGCATATTTATATCTAGCATTAGTATGTTTCTTATACTCAAACACATCACCCTGTCTGGGCCTTCCTGCATTAAACCAGAGTTTAAAGGCTTCCCTTGCTGTGGCATGATGTTCAGCCACATACTCGTTCCACCCAGGTTTGATGTTAAACGCCTTCTTATACCCACAGAGAGGCCCAGCAGAGGCGTGTAGAGCCTTGATTATGTTATCATATAAGTCACAGAGGTCAACAGCATGTTGTGGATCAGTACAGTTCATATTAAGACAAGTTACAGCATCTCTCGGCAAAACAACGTGATTTAATAAGCTGTCCGTTAAGACAGTATAACTATCAATGTTTTTCTTAGACAACTTAGCCCAATTTAATTTCTCAGAGCTGACAGTATTCCCAGAGTCCACCAAGAGGGGCACAGTCTCAACATTTAGCACCATAGCTATTGGTATGTGGTCAGAGGTAGCCAGACCATAGCAAATTTCCATACTTTCTAGTGAGGCATGAGCATCGGCTGTACACAAACAGTGGTCAAGCCAGGACGTTGTGTGCCATGCCTCACTTACATAGGTAAAACTATTATTAGGTAAAAATACTTTACTAGACAATACCAGATTATTATCATTACAAAAATGTACCAGATGTTTTGCAAACAGAGAATTGATATCAGATACATCAGCATTAAAATCCCCATTTACATAAACACAAGTTGAGTCATGGTCCTCAATAAAGGAATGAATAAAGGCAAGTCTGTTCAAAAATTCATCCTCATTGTCATAGGATTCATAGGGGGTATATATACTTAAGATACAAATTTTCTTACCATTAAAATGTATGTCTATCCCTATAGCCCAGTCAACATTTAGTCTTATCACTTTCACCATAGGATCATATTTGCAATTCCAGAGAATGGCTACTCCACCAGATATTCTACCTTTAATTAATTTTGTACTGAAGTCAGTAGTAGATTCTCCTGCACCATGAAAATCTTTGTGTATTGAATTTAGCTTGTCTAAATCCTGTTTGGCAAGCCAAGTCTCTTGGAGACACATAATATCACACTCATTCAACAAGGTATCAACAACATAGCGTCTAGATATATCTGTGGCAGTATGTCCCACACGTAATCCACGTGCATTGTATGATACAACCCGCATAATGTTCTCCAATCGGGATACGGTTCGTGCACAGCAGACACATCATCAGTCGCTCGTTAGCTGGCAAGCAGCTGACTGGGGCTCCCCATCACACACCACAGGCTGTATTGCAGGTAACTGGGAGCGTGGTTTACCTTCCAGTCCAGCAGCTCCAAAACCAACGCCTCTAGGCTGGCGCGGCTCAAAATAACGTCTAACAAAAGAGCCAGCCGGCCACAGGTGCGGATCATACATCTCTGCTACATTGTTACATTCAGCAGTGACACAGAAAGAGCTGAATCTACTTCCAGATGTTTCAATTTTACGACAGATCACCTTCCGTCTCAGTTTGTCTTTCAGATAGATGGATAGAGTGTCGGAATCCAGGTTAGGATCAAACTTTGAGGCAAAGACACTCACCATCTTCGTTGTAATAGTTTTTATGTTACTGGCCGTGCCCGTTCCGATGATTCCCGTCTTCTTTCTCTCTGATCTCGCTGGCGATTTACCCCGATGAAGTCTGTGCTGCACCGAAGGATTTCCCGGTGCTGGCTTAACACGACCCGCCTTCTTCACTACCGTATCTATGCAACTGCCGGATATTTAAAAAAACATAAAAGTGAAACACAGTGTCTAATTGCGTGTTTGAGTTTACCCCAGGCTAAGTGTGAGTGAGTGTGTGTGTGTGCGTTGTGCTGATATTTATGTATTGATAATGTGGTACACTTCACAGGCTGTGCAGGACTTTGGATCCATGTGTCAGGAACGGGATGCCACAGAGGTTAAAGGGGTCCTGCCATACTGGCCAAGGATTTACTGCAAGATATCAATGGTACGCTGATCACACAATCACAACTCATTTAGAGGACAGTCAGGGCAGACCATGGCCAAGAGGAAAGCAATTGGGCTTGTAGCTAGAAGGTTGCTGGTTCAATCCTGGAATGGGCCAAGGGGGACTATAAATTAAACACAAGCCATTTTCAGACATGACCCAAGTAGGATTGGGTCTGGAAATTCTCTGTGTGAGTGAGTGTTACCATTCACATAAGACAAAAGCACTGTTTCTTTCACCAGACATCCTCTGCTGCGTTGTCACATGAGCCAAGTCAAATATTATCTGGAGATTATTTTTGGGAGATGGCCGGAGAATCTGCGAAGAATGTCCGGGCAACATTCTTGTTCACATGCAAAATCTCTGGAAAATGTTGGAACTTCACTGCATGTCTGAAAGCAACTGTATACATACAGTGTGTCACTGCTCATGTTTACAGTGTGCACATTATGAGAATTTTGTCTTCTTCATCATCATCTGTCAGGATCACGACCGTCGGATCAGGGAGGCTACACAGCAAGCTTTTGAGCAGCTGGTGCTGAAAGTACGTCGGAGCTTAGCCCCCTTTCTGAAGAGCTTGATGGGCCACTGGATCCTGTCCCAGTGTGACACTTACACACCTGCAGCCTCTGCTGCGTGCCAGGCCTTTCAGGCTGCATTCTCACCCCCTAAACAGCCAGAGGCGCTGAGCTTCTGCAAGGAGGAGATCCTTATGGTAAGTAGTCATGTGAGCGGCATTCTAATGAGATAAATGAGATAAATGAGACTGAATCCATTGTGTTTTATTCGGTAGGTACTTCAAGATATTTTGTTAAAGGACACTGCAGATACACTGAGTGACCCACAGTAAGTTAACACTTATGTTTGTTATAACTTCAGTGGTAAATGCACAATGACGATAAATTCTAGTAGCGATTTTGCTCAGGAAGTGGTTCTCCTTATTTTCCAGAAGTGTGACACAGGAAGAGAGAGAAGCCAAGTATTTGCGCATGCTGACCAGTTCTCTGCTCGGGGTTAAGAGACTGCTCTCCCTGCTTGTTCAGAGTGACAGAAAGGCCCTGGAGCAAAGACTAGAACATCTAATGAACTCTGGCAAGTTCTGGAAATACAGCAAACACAAGACACCACAGGTATGGACACTGACTGGACTGCTCTGCCTTTAAAAGTTGGTCCAATGTCTTAAACTAATAAATTATGAATTTCTCCATTTGGTATGTTTACATAATTAAATATAAATCAGAATAATACTTTCAATGTTTGCTCTCCCACTTGAATGGGATAGACTCATCATGGGGGTTTAATTGGATTTTTTACTCTAATTGAAATTCATCGTTGTAAAAATCGAGAGGGATTATACGTAATAATCTCACAATGACAAGGCCAACAGGTTCCTCTATAATTCCAAATTCCCATAATGATTTTTTGAAAGATTTGAGAAAAAAAAAAAAAGATATGTTTAAAATTTTATGAAACAATCTATCTTACACTTGAGTAAACTGAGAAACTTTAGGATAAGCTGTTGTAAGGATGACGTTTGTCTAATTGCTGTTAAATGTTGCTCTGCAGGTGCGGGGGGCATTCTTCGAGATGGTCTGTGCTCTGTCTGAGTTCACTCCAACATTAGTTCAGGCTGAAGCAGCACGACTCTGCCCGGCTGTTCTCCTCAGCATCGATGACACGGATCCGTTAGTGTTGCCTCCTGTGTGGGAAGCTGTTCTTCATGTTGTGTCTACAGTCCCAGTAAGTCTATTATTTTTAGTTATATTATTATTTTTAAAATGCCACAGTGCCCTATATGGTGCATTGAGCCAGTTTACTTAACACATTTGATTTATATCTCATCGTTGATGTCCCTGTTTCTTTTCTAGGATTGCTGGTCACATGTGAATGCAAAGAAGGGTTTCCTGCCTAAACTGTGGGCTTTACTGAAAGAGGGTGGTAAAGGCATGGCGAAAGCACTGCATCCTAATCTGATGCCACTTCTCAGCAAACTGCCCCAACAAGTCACTGATCAAACCCTGGACTTCTATGCCACCTTCTTTACTTCCATCACACAAGGGTAGCTTGTTTTTGCATCATGATACAATGTCCATTTTGATAATTTACCAAATTCTAAACTTTTATTTATTTACTGCCTTACACACACGTAATTCTCCACCTGTGTAACAAATGTTCTTCTCTAATAAGAAATAGAACTCATACAACATGAAAAGCTGTTTTTTCTTCACATTTTTACAGTGTCTGCAGCGTGAAGCATGGAATATATAGGATGTTTTGATTTATCATATTTTGTATTTTTCTGATATCCAATCCAGTGATTTTCATCCCTAATTTTTCATGTAAAATGTCAACTGTGTGACACTTGGTACCTTTGGTAACGCTGTGCTATTATTCCTTCTTTACACTGACTGTCATGTCTGTCTGTCTGTCTGTCTGTCTCAGCCTCTCTAGTGAGCGTGCAGCAACAAGTCCATCAGAAAGTGCAGTTATTGTAACTTCATTTGTTGAGTGCTTGAGGTATTGCATACTGCACAACACCCAACAAGAGGACGATCAGAGAAAAATAAGGACCATGCTCATTTCTCAGCAGGTGGGATCACTTGTATTCTTTTTCCTACTCTGTCAAACTGACCATGTGATCACCTTGTTAAATTGTTGTGTTGTCTTTTTGTAGCTCCTACCTCTACTTGAAAAGGCTCTTGGAAATCCCTTACTTCAGAATGGTCCTCTCTTCCTTTTGGTCACCGAGATGTTGATTTCCTGGGAGAAGAGGGCAGGTTTACTTGTTGAAGGTGAAACAAATGACAGCAAAGATGTCTTTCAAGAGCTTCTGGCAGACTTTTGGGAGGAGCTCGGCCTTCTCTTTGTGCGTTATGTTGACAACGAGGAAGCAGATCCACAGGCCTTGGAGGGCATAGCCACCATGCTGCAGGTGAGTTTTAAGAAGAATCACTGGTTCAGACATAATGTTATGTTGACGATAAGGACACAGCAAATTTATCTGCCTGTCAAAAGTGGTCAAAGTGAACCCGAACACAAGATGCCCTAAATAAATCTACTCTCACTTTCTCCTGTGTCTCCAGGTGATGCACTATCCTGAGAGAGTAAACAAAAAGCACGTCCAGAAGAAGAAATCTGTCAGGATCTGTTTCTCTAAGCCCGAGGACAATGACAAAACTGGGGTTGAGGGGGGTGATGTTGAGAAGCCTGTGCAGACGGTGTCAGAGCCTGCGGATGAGAAAGCTCTAGGTTCCCTGCAGACCCAGCGCTTTGAGGATGTTGTGTGCCAGCTGGCCCAACTGTGCTTGGTGCATGTAAATGAGAAAAACTCAGAGAGACATCTTGTTTTTCTCTCCCTTCTCCTACGGTCCTTCCACACGCCAAGGGTCTTCAATGTAAGTTAAATTTGACAATTCTAGACAAAAGCGAGTGTCTTTCAATGATATAAACAACGATCACAATTTTTACAACCCATAAAGTCATCTTTTTAAAGAGCCAAATGTGTGACCTGTTCTTGTCTCAGACACTGGTCGACCTGGATGACAGAACAACAAAGGAGAGTGAGCACAGAGACGATCTGAACTGGAAAAATCCAGCGGTTCAGTTCCTGCTGGAGCGAGTGATGGTGTGGCTGACTGAGAAGGGCCGCAGAGACACTCAGCACCTGGTGGAGATGGTTTTCAGCTCACTCCACTGCTGCAGCCACCAGGATACCACAAGAATACTTAACCACGTCACCATGGTAACGTAGAGCTCTGATGTCATTTTTTTGTCATAGGTTTAAATGATATGTTTTTTGTTCTTTTTGCTGACATACATGATCTTTTCTCTGCTTTCTAGATGAATTTACAGTGGAGGATAATCCTGCAGATTATTCAGAGGGTACGAGCCAGTGACTTTACACAGACTTTAGTCGTTTTTCTTACCTACTTGTCATAAATGTCAGTGCTTCTCTCCTTCTTCTCCTTCTTGTTTCAGGCCTGTGCAGATCCTCAGACTCTGAAGAGCTGTCGGGATTGGCTTAGAGGTTCAGTTCTTGGCGAGCAGCTCCTGGGACTGACTGAAGAGCTGTGTAAGATGGGATCCAGTTCTACGGCTTCTACAAGCAGCCATAGTTGGACACTTATCAGCCTGGTCCTCTCTCAACACCACAATAATGGTGAACACACCACACACACACACACACACACACACACACACACACACACACACCAATAAATGCTATTTTTAAAATGTAGATGTTTTTACTAACTATATAAGAAACCTATTGTTCACAGAGCCACTGATAGGGGAGGTGTACATGGAGAAGATCTTGGAGAAGCTTCACGCCACTCTGTCTGAGACCAAGAGTCTGTCAGACTCAGGAAACATGGAGCCACTCATCTCCTTCATCTGTGACGTTGCCTCCACGTTCTTCTCCTCTGTACAAGACTGTCTTCTCCTTCTCTCTGCTGAAGAACTCCTGCTCAGTGTTTTCCAGCTCACTGCCCAAGATCAAACTCACACTCACTTGTCTGGTTGGTACTCACACAGTTCTCAGTCACATTTACCATTTCTGTCAGGTTCACTGAGTATCTCATTTGTGTTGACGTTGCTTTGAAAGACTCACTGTTGGATAAGCTGAGGAACGTGTGTGCTGCTGGGGTCCGGTCGTTGTTCCAACACTCTGAATATGAGGTCAAGGAAGGAGGTTTCCTGCACAGTGTGGCTGTTTGGCTGAGAAACCGACTTCTCACTGCATCTCTGGATATTAAAAGGTAACAGAAACCATGAAACCTCATTTGTTTTTCACCCAGTTTCCATGTATGTGAGAAGAATCTGTTGTTCTAGCTAACATCTCCTGGATCATATTCTTTAGTTTGCAGGTTCTTGTGTTGGCTATAGAGAGCCTAGTGGAGACGATCGTCTCTGTCTGCCGTGAAGACTCCTCATACATTACTCAATTCTTTACCCTATTGATGCCGAGCCAGACAGACTGGACAAGAACCAGACAGGCCTTACCTCCTCAGGTGAGTCACCAATCGTCATCCTGTCATTCTGAGTGTAGGTGCTGGGGTTGAGTGAGGAGCTGTGGGACGTTCATGTGACTTATGGTTCATTTTCAGTGGATCAAAACACCCTTACTGTCCAGTCGTCACAGAGCAGTTTGCAAAAACCCCTCCGTGGACATGCAGACGTTTATGGAGCCAAACGTGGTGCCGGCCCATTTATGTGCCTGTGCCGTGTTAGGGACGGTGGCCAGGACTGTTGTCGACAAGCCATGTGAACCAAAGACGACACAATCACACCTGCCATTACTTAATTGCACAGGTATGCACACACAGGACTTTTTTTCATGTTTTAGATGAATGTCACTTTGATGAAACGTGTGTGTGTGTGTGTGTGTGTGTGTGTGTTTTGGTTTGACTCAGTTTCAGAGCTGCTGTATGCACGGCAGTGGTGTAAGGAGACTGCGTACAGCCCTTCTTTATTGTCTGGTTATCACAAGCTACTGAGTGACTGTGGGCTGTCAGAGGGACTTCACAGTCAGGTTCCTGTGACGAGTCTGCTGGAGACACTCTACTCAAGGTGACAAAAACAAACTGGGCTATAATTCACTGACACATGATTGAGATGTAACACCTAAACTCCAAGATGAATGTTTTGCTTTAGTTCAGTGAAATATCTTTGTGTTTCACAAGTGTTTTGTGATTTTCTGTCTATTTAGAAGTTTAAAACCAGTTTTAACTGTTTTCTTCAATGTACCTTCAGTAGAAAAATTCAATCTTAAATGACCTGACATGTTATTGTGATTTTTTTTATTGATAGGGACTGATGTTTTTGGCCATATTGTCTAGCCTTATATTAGGATTTTCTACATTAGCAGATCTTTAAGTCGTCTGGTGCATTAGGCCGCTCTAAATGACTTTGTTTTTCCCCCCGTATGATAAATTGAAACCATATCCACTCATTATATCATGCACTATATTGTTATCCTGTAGGTCAATGGAGGACGGCGGGCTTTGGTCTCTAACTCTTGAAAACTATATCCACACCAACAACTTGGCAGCCACTTGCCTTGCAGCTGTGCGGCAGCTTTACAGTGCAGTGGAGAGGTCAGTAACTCGTACCTGTACTTGTACAGTATGATTTCTGTTTTTCATTTCACAATGAAAGCATTTCTCACCACTGTTTGTTTGTTTGTTTGTTTGTTTGTTTGTTGTTATTCTCTTTGTCTGCTCAGTTGGTTCCCGGTGTCTCAAAGCAAACTGAGCACGCTGCAGGTGCTCTGCCCAACCATGACCATAAAAGACAGAGAAACTCTTGTAACTCTTGCCACGGCTGCAATCATCAACTGGCAAGAGGATGAAAGTAAGAAATCACACATACCTCATCTTTATATGATATGTATATATGCAATTATTTAAACTTAAACCGAGGTCTTTATAATTGGGCCTGTGTGTCACAGATGTGTATGGGTGTCTGGTGGTGCTGCTGTGCTGCTTAAAAGCCAACACAGACGTAGAGGAGGAGATTCTGCAGGCTATCCTGGCCACGATGATGGAGTGGAGGAACAGCAAGGAGGACTGGTTCCTTTTCGGCAGGTATTATTATTATTATTATTATTATTGTTATTATTATTATCAACCAAACCATCAACACATTTACTGTTATTGTTCTACCGACTTACCCACACTCACACATCTGTGTCTTTCAGTGATCTGTCTAAAGCCACAGCTGAGCAGTTGAACTTTACCGTGGAAATGATGCGTTTCCTCTCGTGGCTGGTGACTCATTGTCCGACAGTTCTTGGCAACAGCCAGTGGGACTTCTTGCTCTGCTCCATGTTAGCCTGGCTGGAGGTGAGATGTACATCATACATCTATGGTGAAGTGGCTTCGAGCTGTCGCTCACGATGCCATTTGCCTTTGTTTGGTTTTCATTGTGTTTTTTTCTTCACTTCCCTTTATCGGTTATTCCAGACTGCCAGTGAGAATGTGAGCAGTCTGTGGAACCCCTGGGTGCAGTTATATGTGTGTGAGAACACGGCACTGATCGTGAAGCTGAACCAGTTCTTTGCATCGCCCTCACCTGACACTCTGGAGAAGCTGCCCTCAGAACTGGCTGCTGAGTGGAAAGACTTCTTTATTGAGGGAATCTACAACCTCATGTTGCCTCTGCCTATAAGTATTACAGGTGAGATTTGGACTGAAACACGTTCTTTGAAACATGGAAACACCAAAAGTTGACTTGCTTTGCTTTTTGGTGAAGTTTCTAAGAGGCTGTTCACCATCTAAAAACGTGTGGAAAACACATTTTTATGAATCAGCCAAAACGTGGGAGCTAACTGAGTTTACCACAGCCTCATTGAATTCCTGAATGCATTCAACTAAGAATTCAATTCTTAGACAAACAAAGACGACGGATTATCAGCACGTCAGTTCCCTCACAACAACACAATGCATGTGTGGGGAAAAGGTTCAGAGCTTATTTTACAGTCGACAAAGCTCAGTTTGACCAAGTACCAAAAGACTGTAAGCTTGTGCTATATTAGAAAAAGGTTGAGGTATTTTCCTCTTAATATGATGTGGACACGCCCAGAATAGACACTGAATGGACACAGTCGTTCAGTTGCAAAACAAGCATCAACTTTCCCTGTGAAGCAATGTGACAGTTTTTGCACCATGATATGTCGTGGTACTTCATTTGCAACCAGGCACCTATTTGGCGGATACTAGCTGTCAATCACACTAATTATACTAGTTCTATTAAAGAAGACCAGAACATTGCAATTACAACCATTATTAAAACTGGATGTTTCCTGATGTTATAAATCCAGTGAGAAAGTACTTTCCATAGACTTCCATTCAAATCGAAATCTTTTTGCAACCAGCAAAGTCGCCCTCTAGTGGTCTAGTCTACTGTCCTTTTTCTGGGCTTCTCTTTTCAAACTAGGAGACATCGTCCATCTTTATAGTCTGTGCTCCTGTTCACACATCATAAAAGTTCATGGTCCTTTTTGTCTTTTCTCTGTTCACATGCAGATGTCTTCCCTGAGCCGGATGACCCCGCGTTCCCTCTGGCCGTGCTGCAGTCGGTGGGTTCTGCTCTGACATATGTGCCCGTGCAGCAGCTGACTCAGAACTCCCTTCCACCGCGGTTCATCGCTGACCAGAAGACAAACCTGCCAGAGGCCCTTCAGACCCTCCTCAACACTTTGTGTCCCCTGCTGCTGTTTAAGGCCAGGCCTCTGCAGATCACCGTCTACCATCTTCTGGAAAAGTAAGGCTTGTGTTCATATCCATGTGTTCTACTGAAAGATAAGTTAACTAAACAAAATGAACACTTGGTTCTTGTTAATCCAGGGTGATGCCTCAGCTGCCTGAGTGCGATGGAGAAGGAGACAACAGCAAATCTGATGATGATGGAGACGAGCCATGTCTGTAAGTTAAAGGATTTTTGTTAGAGATGATGTTTTTGAAATGATTCTTTCTCACAGTTATCTTCTGTCTTTAGTTCTCCTCCAGCGTCTCTGATGTCGATGTTTTTGAAATGATTCTTTCTCACAGTTATCTTCTGTCTTTAGTTCTCCTCCAGCGTCTCTGATGTCCGTCCTGTCCACCTGTGAGGAGCTGTGTGATAACATCCTGTCGGGAGTCCAAGTCGGAGAGTTTGCAGTGGTCCAGCCTCTCAGTGTGGAGCACTCCTGTATTCTGGGATACTTGCTTGCCTGGAAGCTGCTCCTCAATTTCTTCAGGTCCTCGCCCTCCCATGTGAGTCATGACAAGTCTTCAGAGCAACCTCAGATGTTTGTGTGTGTACAAAATGGTATCATTTGTACGTCCTAGAATATACATGTGCATGGAAACAAATAGAATCATGTTGAGAGCATGCTTTGAGGTGTGATGTTGATATCATGTACTGACTGCTCCTCTGATTTATGTGTAGCTGCGTGCACATTATGCACAGCATCTGAAGAGAAGCTGCTCCTTAAACAAACTTCTCCTTCACCTCTTCAAACTGATGCCTGAGACCCCCGTGTACCCAGGCCAGGGGGCGGAGACAAAGGAGACCAAAACCTTCTTTACAGAGCTTCTGTCTCTGGCTGTTGACAGTAAGTAGGACACCCGCAGTCTCTACACCTGCCCGTGAGATTCACACACACTCACTTTTCCTCTCTTGTCTGTTTCCTGCTTGCAGAGAGTGACAGTGTTGAGTGGGAGCTCCCTCACCTGGCTTGCAGTGTGTACTACAGCACGGTGCAGGACCTGCCCGCCATGGTGCGGCTGTGGTGGAACAGCCAGGAGAAGCGAGTGAGCTTAGCTGTGGAGAAGTTCACTATCAAATACATCAGCCCTGTTCTCTCCGCTCAGGAGATCTCATCGGTCCACACCAGCACTCAGATGTTTGACAGCATGACTGTAAGTTACCCTGTAGTTTCCTGAAAATGTCACAGAAATGTGATTTGATCAGTAATGAAGATAAACTCATTTCTAAGTGTCTGTCATTGACACAAAGGTTAATAAGCAGAAACGCTATTTGAATTATTCCACATTCATTTGAAATCATTAACTATGATCTCAGCATTTCAGTGTCTAATTATTTACGGTTTCATGATCTCACTGCCTCAGGTTAAGGCCCGCTCAGCAGCACGGGAGGTGATCGCCACTTACTCTGTGGACGACATCTTTATTGAGCTGGTGATCCAGCTGCCACAGAACTATCCTCTGGGCTCCATCATTGTAGAGAGTGGACGACGCGTTGGTGTCGCCGTTCAACAGTGGAGGAACTGGATGCTGCAGCTGAGCACTTACCTCACACATCAGGTGGAGACTGAATCACACGCTGGTGTGGTTTGTTTTTAGGGATCTGAAGATGCTAACGTGTGTCTCTGTGCAGAACGGCAGCATCATGGAGGGCCTGGCTCTGTGGAAGAACAACGTGGACAAGAGGTTTGAGGGAATCGAGGATTGCATGATCTGCTTCTCCGTTATTCACGGCTCCAACTACTC
This sequence comes from Solea solea, assembly GCF_958295425.1. Taxonomy (NCBI): domain Eukaryota; kingdom Metazoa; phylum Chordata; class Actinopteri; order Pleuronectiformes; family Soleidae; genus Solea; species Solea solea. The sequence continues at coordinate 24,550,189 of NC_081137.1, read as the reverse complement.
CCTGCCCAAGAAGGCTTGTCGAACCTGCAAAAAGAAATTCCACTCTGCGTGTTTGGTGAGTCGTGTTTGTGTGATCTCTGTAGATCTCCCTGTTCCTTTTCTGAACATTGTCAAATTTCATAAAAATGCGTCATAACCATAGGATATTAAAACTACTTCTGATTTTGTTCACTTTTTTTTCCTTGGTCACAATTTTTCCATTCATTCATTCATTCATTCATCTTCTACTACATTACACTCCACGTGCGGGGGCACTGGGGTGATTCCCAGCTGACATAAGGCGATTTAGATTGTCATATGTGCCTCATCTTTAAATCTGCATGTTTCTGACTGAATGCAAACTCCGACCTAGAAGACCCCGGTCATGAACCCGGGTCTTCTTGCTGCAGTGGGCAGGAGTTGGTCACCACTACACCAACAAATGTGGTTGAATCAAAAAGAGAAATGGGCTGAGGCAAAATGAAATGAATAATGAGCGACAGAAATAACAACAGTACACAGTCAGAGGCTCAGAAATGGGTCAGCGAGAGCTTCTCAAGGTCAAAACATCACAGATTAGCAGAGTCCGGCCTCACTAAAGTGAGTAGTTTTCTGGTAGTTTCTGTAGAGCTGAGTGAAGACACAAGGAATTTTGAGTACTTTGTCGACAGTTTGTTGGCTGATGTTTCCAATAGAATTTCCATCTACTCTCACTGTTAACATTTAACTCTGTTAAATGCAACTTCAATTGTTGTTTTTTGTCATTTTTCTACAGTATAAATGGTTCACGTCCAGCAACAAGTCCACCTGTCCACTGTGCAGAGAAACCTTCTTCTAAAAGAACCGATGACTGATTTCCTCCATCGACCCTGGTTACTCGCAAGACGCTGCAGAGATGACAATTGTGTTTGTCATCCAGAGAACAGTGAAACCAGGCGTTATAATCACACTTTGTAAGCTGTCAACCGTTTAAATGGCATCAGTACGTCTGTTTATGAGTTTTTATCTTGCTTTTCTTTTTTGTGGACATAAGTTTTTTTAGCTTTTGAAACGAGCAGGTGTGGAGAAGACGAACCTGTGAAGACCAAAGCTTATCAGGCTCTCCTGTTGAAATGAGTCATTTTTACAAAAGAAAAAGAAAGAACGGTCCTAATAATGCGATGCCAAAGACAGGTTTCAGAAATATTTCCTAATATTTAGGAGTGTCGGGTGATGATGTCTGTGATCACCTGTGAAAAGCAGGATCTTTAAATCACTTTAAATTCAAACATGTAAACAGCATTGCAGTGTGTGTGGTTCTCTGTATACTGTAGGATGCTAGAAAGGAAATAAAATACAACATGATGATTATTATGAATTTGTTTGATTCTGTAACTGAGGTCAGATGAATAATGCACAGGGAAAGTAAAAGCCAGATAGACTTTAATATTATTTTTATTAGAATATTGTATTATTTATATTGAATCATAGTGGGACATAGACAAGCACAGTAGACAAAAAGAGGATTAAAAAAAAATATAGATCTAAAGATCTAACCCACAGAAGAGTCATGCATACTTTTACTCTTGGATCCACTAAGATTCATACCCTTGACCGCAGGTGTATTATTATTATTATTATTTTTATATCCATGTTAATACTTGTGCCAACGTCAGCCTCTTTTCTATTAATGACAAATGTTATGCAGGTGCTAATGTCTTAATGACCAATTAACACAATGCTAACATGGTTGAATGTATAAATGTGAGAGAGGTCAGCAGTGGTCCGAGGTTTGATTTTCCTCTGCCAACAACAAACACGTTTTGAAAGAAAATATATTAGGTTTTACTTTATTAAAACATGACTGAACTGAACCTGACCTGAGCCTCTAAATTACACTTGCATGTTATTTTCCTACAGTTACTTAAAGTTAACCTGTACTAGTTTCCAGGAAGAGACTGTAATTAACCTGAGCGTGTGACTGCTGCTCGCTGTCTCACACACTCATTTATCCTGGATCATCCTCCTCCTCATCACAGTGAATAATTTATCTGTTTAACGGGGGATTGCTCTCATCACTGTTGTTCCTATGGAATTAATTATGACAGATTGAGCATGATTGATGGATTAATACCTGGCATTTGTGTGGGCAAGTGTGTGTGTGTGTGTGTGCATTTGTAATTGTATTGTAAATGTATTAATCCAGTCTAAATGTATCAATACTTAGAGCCAGCATCCATCATTATCTGCCCTTGACCTTTTTTAATAGCCATTGATCTGTGATCTGTATGCAAGGCGTAAATATACTGAAAACACACACTTGTTACCTGCTGACAACCACTCACACTCATGCAGACCACAAGAATAAAATAATCATGAGTTAATATTCATGATACTTGGTCTGTAGTCGGACAACGTCAATTTTTAAAATGCTGCTGATGAGAGAAAACCACTGAGATCAAACTAAACGACAACAAAAAGAAAAGAAACTAGGGCTAACATGTCATTTCTCTTTTATTATTATTTTTGTTCCTGACTTTTTAAAGCTCATTTGTTTCAGTTACATTAAAAACACATGGGTATATAAACATTGATTCAAAAATTGCCAACTACGACTTGTTGGTGAATCATCGTCGACTTTCAAACTGCAAATTCAAAATGTCAACTTTAATAAATCAATATTTATTTTGAGTGCATTGGATTCATTTGTATGAACGTCATGAAAGACTTGTTTCTCTTTTGCTTATTTTAAACACAAAGGGCCAGAAAATGTTGTTTTTGTCCTTTTTCCCCAGAATAACTTTCAATATCTGGCAGTTATTTACAATTGACTGCATGTTAAACGGGTGTGTTAACAATTTAAAGTGAAGAAAAACTAAACGTTTTATTTAAAAAAAACAAAACAAGATAAAACACTGTAGTTGTACAGAAACACCAGCGATATTTAAAATAACTTTTTTTTTAGTTTTTCCAAAAACAAGCCAAATGGGAACTGTGTAGGATAACTATGTTTTCAGTTCTCTCCTCTAAAAGACGCAGATTCTCCAGCTTCCTGCAACAACGCGAGTGAAATGACCGTCACAAAGCGACACTGATGTGAAGGCCATGGTATACTTTCCGTGACTTGGTACAGTCCACTGTTCCCCTCTGTGTCGATATATTTGGAATGTTCCACTTTGTGTTTATCAGTCGGACCTTATTCTTGCACACGGAGACGCAGGAAGAGGACAAGGACAGTGGGCATAAACATGTGGTAACTGCTGCCTAAATGATCCACACATTTCTTAGATGTTCTGTTGACGCTCTGTTCACACCTGCTGTTAACATCCGACCTGAGTGATCCGATCACAAGTGTTCAGATTACACCTGCTACTGCTGCTAATGTGACGTCACTGCTCCACATGTAAACGATCACGGTCAAGAATGCCTTCATACTGTCAAGAATGTCATTATATAGTGTGTCGTCCAAAGTCAACTAAAAAAGTCATAGTATAGTATGTCGTCCAAAATCATCTAAAAAAAGTCATAGTACAGTATGTCGTCCAAAATCACCTAAAAATGTCATAGTACAGTATGTCGTCCAAAATCAGTCAAAAAAGTCATAGTATAGTATGTCGTCCAAAATCAGTCAAAAAAGTCATAGTATAGTATGTCGTGCAAAATCAGTCAAAAAAGTCATAGTATAGTATGTCGTGCAAAATCAGTCAAAAAAGTCATAGTATAGTATGTCGTCCAAAATCACCTAAAAAAGTCATAGTATAGTATGTCGTCCAAAATCACCTAAAAAAGTCATAGTGTAGTATGTCGTCCAAAATCCGTCAAAAAAGTCATAGTATAGTATGTCGTCCAAAATCAGTCAAAAAAGTCATAGTATAGTATGTCGTCCAAAATCACATAAAAAAGTCATAGTATAGTATGTCGTCCAAAATCACCTAAAAAAGTCATAGTATAGTATGTCGTCCAAAATCAGTCAAAAAAAGCGTCCAAAATCAGTCAAAAAAGTCATAGTATAGTATGTCGTCCAAAATCAGTCAAAAAAGTCATAGTATAGTATGTCGTCCAAAATCACATAAAAAAGTCATAGTATAGTATGTCGTCCAAAATCACCTAAAAAAGTCATAGTATAGTATGTCGTCCAAAATCACCTAAAGAAGTCACAGTATAGTATGTCAGTCAAAAAAGTCATGTCACTTATCATCATCATTATCATCAGCATTCAGGTGAATAAGTAAAAACAAGTGAAGACTGAGTGAAGTAAAAAGACACATGACACACATCAGACAAAAGCAGACAAAGGGACAAAGAAGGACACATGTCTTGTCCAGGCCTCTATTTATGGAGTAGGAGGTCCTACAACCTGTGCACTTCCTGGAGGAGGAGGAGCTAATAATTTATTTTTTTAATGATGTAAAACAGTGATTTGTCTGTGCTAATAATAATAATTATGTGTCAATAATAGTTCATACTATCACACTTAAAACTATCCTTTTAACCAAGACTAGTCCAAGCATACAGTGGAAAACTGACGCACACATGTTCGTCACACACAAGACTCATTTATGTTCTGTTCATGTTTAATCTGCAGTTACTAAACAACCAGTGATTGTGGAACCGAACCTGCTGGACCAGAACTGAACCTGCCAGACTGGGACAACCCTGCCATTGTGAAACTAAACCTGCAAGAACAAGGCAACCCAGTGGTTGTTGAACCAAACCTGTCGGACCAGAACAACCCCATGGTTGCAGAACCTGACCCACCAGACCGGATCAACCCCACATTTGCGAAACTGAACTTGCTTGACCGGAACAACCCTGCGGTTGTGGAACTTTCAAGTACAAAAACAGTATTTTTTTGATAAATTGATAAATTGAGTCATGGTGAAAAACAAAGAGCTATACAACATGAAGACTTGGCTGTTCTTATTTTTGACTTTGTCTTGTGTAACTGATGTGGGTTCAAATAACCAACTGCTGCTACAGTTCCCTGGGTTTTCCTTGACTTTTTGACTTTTTACATTGAATCTGGCAGGGGTGCAGGTGGTTACAAGAGGTGGGTCTGGGGAAGGCAGGTTGCAGGTTGGAGGAGGTTAGGGGAGTCTGGGGAAGGGTAAACCGGGTAAAAAAGTAAACAGTTTATGTCACAGTGTGCAGCAAAAGGTAAATGCTTTAAGACAGTTGGAGTTGGTGGGGGCTCCTTCCCAGCTGTTTTGCTTGCAAGCTGACTGAGTATTCTCAAAATTCTGACCTGGACGAGAAAGTTATGTACACCAACGAAGACAGAGGTGTCAGAATGCATAGCTCATGCCATCAGAAGGACTCTTGGCTCTCTGAGGTTGTGAGTTCAAGTCTTGCAATCAACTGAACTTCTTACAACTTTAGAACTTCAGACCAACATAAGAATTTAAAAATACCAGCAACATGTTTTTCTGCAGGTCAGTAAGAATAGCTCATGCTGGAAGTGTTAGACTTGTAGGTCAGAGGTTATGAGTTCAAGTCTTATGGTCAACTGTTTGAGTGTGATGTTCAAAGTAAACAGTCAAAAGCCCTAAGAGAACCTGAAGAAGAGAAGTTGCAGGTAGCTCAGTGCACAAGAATGCTGCTTTGAAGTCCAGAGCTCAGAGGTTCAGTTCTTGTGAGGTCCATGATATTTTAAAAGTCAACATCCAAAGTGAAGATTGAAAGGAGACCGAAAGTCCTAAATAGACTAGTAATTGGTGGTGCACTGGTTTTGTTCACAACCATTGGAATGTGTGAGTTATAAGGTGACCGGTTCGATACCACTGCCTTGCAGGTTCCATTCCTCAACCTTGCAGGGGTATGGCAGGTAGCAAGAGGTGAGGTTGGAGCAGGGGCAGGTAGTAAAAGGTGAGGAGGGGCAGGGAAGGGAGTGAGAGGAGAGGAGAGGAGTGGAGTGGCAGGGAAGGGAGTTAGAGGGAGGGAGTGGGAGGAGGAGCAGGGCAGGGAGGGAGAGGAGTGGCGGAGTGGGAGGAGGAGGAGCAAGGCAGGGAGTGAGAGGAGAGGAGAGGAGAGGGGAGGAGAGGATGGGTGGGGCAGGAAGGGGTCAAAGGTCAAATACTTTATATTACACTTTGCAGCAAAAGGTAACCGCATTAAGACACTTAGGTGGTGGTGGCCTTCGGCCACCACCACCCAACTGTCTTAATGCGGATTTAAGAGAGTTGGATGGGGGTGGGGGCCTTCGGCCCCCACCTGTTTTGCTTGCTGTACTTAGGAAGTGCACCGAGTCCAGTGAGCCTGACCGGGGGGTACAACTCACTCGCGCCCTGCTGGCCACGGGGGGGGGGGGTACGACTCACTCGTGCCCTGCTGCCCACGGGGGGGGGGGGGGGGGGGGGGCGGTACGACGCACTTGGGGTTGGTCACCTGCTGTGCTGTGTCAGTCAGCAAGAGGCTAGGTTTGGATCTGTTCCAGTGAACAACAGCAGGGTTGGGAACTGAACCTGCCACCTCACTGTTGAAACACAACCTTACGGTTTGGAACAAACCCACCACGCCACAAAGGCCGCCTTCGTCTAAGTTTGCTGTCTGTTTATAATCTCGAGTTTGGAGGTTGAGCTTTAAAAGGACCCGCTCCTCACAAGAACTGAACCTACGACTTCAGGACTTCACAGCAGCGTTCTTGCCCACTGTGCTACCTGCTCTTCACAGTACTTCAGGATCTCCTAGAGCTTCTGACTGTTTGCTTTCAACACTGAACTCAAAGACTTGAGTTGATCATAAGATTCAAACCAACAACCTCAGACATGCAAGTACTCTTCTTCCAGCAGGAGCTGTTCTTCCTGAGATGCAGAAAAATAGGTTGCTAGTATTTCTAACTTCTTATTTTGGTCTGAAGTTTGAAAGTAGTGCAGAAGTTCAGTTGACAGTAAGAGTTGAACTCACAACCTGAGAGACACAAGTCATCTTCTGACGGAGTGAGCTAGTCGTGCTGATGATCTCATGGTGAATTTCTTGGTGTTTCTTAAGTTTTGTCCAAAATCAGTCAAAAAAGTCATAGTATAGTATGTCACCTGATCAAGTGTCAGAGTATAAGACAGATACAGAGGCAGAGATGACGACCACATTTTATGATCCTATTTTCAATACTACCAGTCAAAACCTCCTGAATAATTAATGTTCAGAGCGGTCCTGTGGTTGTGGACCAGAACCATGTCGACTGCTGGACTGGGACACCCCCGCTGTTGTGGAATCTTGCAGGAAACAACTGCCGAATTTTATATAATAATGGATGAGAATCTTAAGAAACACCAAGAAATTCACCATGAGATCATCAGCACGACTAGCTCACTCCGTCAGAAGATGACTTGTGTCTCTCAGGTTGTGAGTTCAACTCTTACTGTCAACTGAACTTCTGCACTACTTTCAAACTTCAGACCAAAATAAGAAGTTAGAAATACTAGCAAAGTATTGTTCTGCATCTCAGGAAGAACAGCTCCTGCTGGAAGAAGAGTACTTGTATGTCTGAGGTTGTTGGTTTGAATCTTATGATCAACTCAAGTCTTTGAGTTCAGTGTTCAAAGTAAACAGTCAAAAGCTCTAAGAGAACCTGAAGTACTGTGAAGAGCCGGTAGCTCGGTGGACAAGAATGCTGCAGTGAAGTCCTGAAGTCATAGGTTCAGTTCTTGTGAGGAGCAGGTGCTTTTTAAAGCTCCACATCCAAACTCAAGATTATAAGCAGACAGCAATCTTAGACGAAAGGCGGCCTTTGTGGCGTGGTGGGTTTGCTCCCAACCGTAAGGGTGTGTCTCAACAGTGAGGTGGCAGGTTCAGTTCCAGTTCCCAACCCTGCAGCAACAGACCCAAACCTAACTTCTTGCTGACTGACACAACCACACAGCACACCAGGTGACCAGCCCCAAGTGAGTCGTACCCTCCACAGGCCAGCAGGGCGCGAGTGAGTCGTACCCCCAGTGGCCAGCATGGTACGAGTGAGTCGTGGCTAGCAGGGCGCGAGTGAGTCGTACCCCCAGTGGCCAGCAGGGCGCGAGTGAGTCGTACCCCCCGGTCAGGCTCACTGGACTCGGTGCACTTCCTAAGTACAGCAAGCAAAACAGGTGGGGGCCGAAGGCCCCCACCCCCATCCAACTGTCTTAAATCCGCATTAAGACAGTTGGGTGGTGGTGGCCGAAGGCCACCACCACCTAAGTGTCTTAATGCGGTTACCTTTTGCTGCAAAGTGTAATATAAAGTATTTGACCTTTGACCTCTTCCTGCCCCCCCCTGCCTCTCTCCAACTCCCTTCCCCTCCCCTCCTCTCCTCTCACTCCCTGCCCTCCTCCTCCTCCTCTAACTCCCTTCCCCTCCTCTCCTCTCACTCCCTGCCCTGCTCTTCCTCCTCCTCTCACTCCCTGCCCTGCTCTTCCTCCTCCTCTAACTCCCTTGCCTCTCCTCACTTCTTACTACCTGCCATGCCCCTGCTCCAACCTGTCCTCTTGCTACCTGCCCTGCAAGGCTGCGGTATTGAACCAGTCACCTTGTAACTCACACATTCCATGGTTGTGAACAAAACCACTGCACCACCAATTCCTGCTCTATTTAGGACTTTCGGTCACCTTTCAATCTACACTTTGGATGTTGACTTTTAAAACATCCTGGTCCTCACAAGAACTGAACCTATGAGCTGTGGATTTCACAGCAGCATTCTTGTCCACTGAGCTACCTGCAACTTCTCTTCTCCAGGTTCTCATAGAGCTTTTGACTGTTTACTTTGAACCTCATACTCAAAGAGTTGACCATAAGACTTGAACTCACGACCTTTGAAGTACAAGTCTTATTCTTCCAGCACGAGCTATTCTTACTGACCTGCAGAACAACACGTTGCTGGTATTTTTAAATTCTCATGTTGGTCTGAAGTTCTACAGTTGGAGGAAGTTCAGTTGATTGCAAGAGTTGAACTCACAACCTCAGAGATCCAAGTCTTCTTCTGATGGTGTGAGCCATTCATTCTGATGAAGATTCTCTGACTTACCAGGTGTACATAACTTTCCAGTCCAGGTCAGAATTTTGAGAATAATAAAAAAGTCATAGTATAGCATGTCGTCCATAATCACCTAAAAAAGTCATAGTTTTGCACGACATACTATACTATGACTTTTTTGACTGATTTTGCACGACATACTGTACTATGATATTTCTAGGTGATTTTGGACGACATACTGTACTATGACTTTTTTTAGATGATTTTGGACGACATACTATATACTATGACATTTTTAGATGATTTTGGACGACATACTATATACTATGACATTTTTAGGTGATTTTGGACGACATACTATACTATGACTTTTTTATGTGATTTTGGACGACATACTATACTATGACATTTTTAGGTGATTTTGGACGACATACTATACTATGACTTTTTTATGTGATTTTGGACGACATACTATACTATGACATTTTTAGGTGATTTTGGACGACATACTATACTATGACATTTTTAGGTGATTTTGGACGACATACTATACTATGACTTTTTATGGATGATTTTGGACGACATACTATACTATGAATTTTTTGACTGATTTTGGACGACATACTATACTATGACATTTTTAGGTGATTTTGGACGACATACTATACTATGACATTTTTTGGTGATTTTGGATGACATACTATACTATGACTTTTTTATGTGATTTTGGACGACATACTATACTATGACATTTTTAGGTGATTTTGGACGACATACTATACTATGACTTTTTTGACTGATTTTGGACGACATACTGTACTATGACATTTTTAGGTGATTTTGGACGACATACTGTACTATGACTTTTTTTAGATGATTTTGGACGACATACTATATACTATGACATTTTTAGATGATTTTGGACGACATACTATATACTATGACATTTTTAGGTGATTTTGGACGACATACTATACTATGACTTTTTTATGTGATTTTGGACGACATACTATACTATGACATTTTTAGGTGATTTTGGACGACATACTATACTATGACTTTTTTATGTGATTTTGGACGACATACTATACTATGACTTTTTTATGTGATTTTGGACGACATACTATACTATGACTTTTTTAGGTGATTTTGGACGACATACTATACTATGACTTTTTTGACTGATTTTGGACGACATACTATACTATGACTTTTTTAGGTGATTTTGGACGACATACTATACTATGACTTTTTTGACTGATTTTGGACGACATACTATACTATGACTTTTTTATGTGATTTTGGACGACATACTATACTATGACTTTTTTGACTGATTTTGGACGACATACTATACTATGACTTTTTTGACTGATTTTGGACGACATACTGTACTATGACTTTTTAGACTGATTTTGGACGACATACTATACTATGACTTTTTTGACTGATTTTGGACGACATACTATACTATGACTTTTTTAGGTGATTTTGGACGACATAATATACTATGACTTTTTTGACTGATTTTGGACGACATACTATACTATGACTTTTTTATGTGATTTTGGACGACATACTATACTATGACTTTTTTAGGTGATTTTGGACGACATACTATACTATGACTTTTTTGACTGATTTTGGACGACATACTATACTATGACTTTTTTATGTGATTTTGGACGACATACTATACTATGACTTTTTTGACTGATTTTGGACGACATACTATACTATGACTTTTTTAGGTGATTTTGGACGACATACTATACTATGACTTTTTTGACTGATTTTGGACGACATACTATACTATGACTTTTTTATGTGATTTTGGACGACATACTATACTATGACTTTTTTATGTGATTTTGGACGACATACTATACTATGACATTTTTAGGTGATTTTGGACGACATACTATACTATGACTTTTTTATGTGATTTTGGACGACATACTATACTATGACTTTTTTAGGTGATTTTGGACGACATACTATACTATGACTTTTTTAGGTGATTTTGGACGACATACTATACTATGAATTTTTTGACTGATTTTGGACGACATACTATACTATGACATTTTTAGGTGATTTTGGACGACATACTATACTATGACATTTTTAGGTGATTTTGGATGACATACTATACTATGACTTTTTTATGTGATTTTGGACGACATACTATACTATGACATTTTTAGGTGATTTTGGACGACATACTATACTATGACTTTTTTATGTGATTTTGGACGACATACTATACTATGACTTTTTTAGGTGATTTTGGACGACATACTATACTATGACTTTTTTAGGTGATTTTGGACGACATACTATACTATGAATTTTTTGACTGATTTTGGACGACATACTATACTATGACATTTTTAGGTGATTTTGGACGACATACTATACTATGACATTTTTAGGTGATTTTGGATGACATACTATACTATGACTTTTTTATGTGATTTTGGACGACATACTATACTATGACATTTTTAGGTGATTTTGGACGACATACTATACTGTGACTTTTTTGACTGATTTTGCACGACATACTATACTATGACTTTTTTGACTGATTTTGGACGACATACTGTACTATGACATTTTTAGGTGATTTTGGACGACATACTGTACTATGACTTTTTTTAGATGATTTTGGACGACATACTATACTATGACATTTTTAGATGATTTTGGACCACATACTATACTATGACTTTTTTATGTGATTTTGGACGACATACGATACTATGACATTTTTCGGTGATTTTGGACGACATACTATACAATGACTTTTTTAGGTGATATTGGACGACATACTACACTAAGACGTTTTTAGGTGATTTTGGACAACATACTATACTATGACATTTTTAGGTGATTTTGGACGACATACTATACTATGACTTTTTATAGATGATTTTGGACGACATACTATAATATGACTTTTTTGACTGATTTTGGACGACATACTATACTATGACATTTTTAGGTGATTTTGGATGACATACTATACTATGACTTTTTTAGGTGATTTTGGACGACATACTATACTATGACTTTTTTATGTGATTTTGGACGACATACTACCCTATGACATTTTTTACTGATTTTCGGACGACCTACAATGCAGGTATGATAACAATAATAATCATAATAATAATAATGTATTTAATGTGGTGAAGTTTACCAGAAGATGGCAGCATTACATCAAACCACCATTTGTGGAGACATACACTCAGTCACATGAAACCAGATTTGTGCTTCTGGCTCTCCAGAGAGATTAAATTACCCACCAAGATCAAATTTCAGTTTGTTATATTTTTTGGTCGTGACTTTCCAGACAAACAGTTTTTCATTTCATCCAAATAATTAATATGGAATTTCAAATGTAAATTAATAGGGGATCCCACAGGGATTATTAATGTGCCACCTTTAATTACTCATATGAATTTAATGAATACATTCAGCCACAATGGAAACCATGAATAAAGGAGAACAGAGTTAAATGTTTAGAAATAAGGCGTGCGTGTCAACATAGAAATCTCTAAAACCTCTTCTATTAAATGAATTGTGTGTGCTGATCAGAATAAGAGCACAGTTCACATTCTGTACACATCTCCTTCCTTTATACTAAAAATAATGTCATCGATCCATTAGCCATCCTCACACTGACCCACTTGCATGAAACTGCAGCTAATACGAGCTCATTAGCAGCCGACTTGTCTTCGACCAATAAAAAAAGCAATTCATTAATTAAAACCTGGATGCTGCCAGTTATTTCTATGGACTTTCTGGCCTTTGAACTTGATTGGCGGGGGTGTGGTTACACTACATAATTAGCCGAACTCTCATTTAGCTCTCCCTGACCCATTTATGAGCCTATTAGCATTCAGAGCCATTTGTAAGCAGCTGGTCTCATCGCAGCCGCACCACTCTTCAACACTGCAGGCATCTGCACAGCTCTGGAATGAATCAGTTTTTTTTTTTTTTCACCAGCTGTGACAGTGTGGCTGGTATTGTTTTTTTTCACCTGTGTGGGTCTGTGTGTGTGTGTGTGTGTGTGTGTGTGTCATGGAGCCACCTACACCTTCTGTGGCAGCAACTGCTACAAAGGTGGTGCTGAAAACTTTGGCAGGTTTGTATTTTGCTCTGTGACTGTGGACACAATGTTTCCCCCATAAACAATGACGGTGTTGAAACTGTGCTGAAACTTTACACTTGTGTTGCCATCCGAAGTTTCAAGATGGGTGTGGTCAGTACAGCAAGTACTAACTGGTCATGTAATAATGAAAGTCATGAATACTGAGTGCTCATGTCATATAATAAGGCCTATAGTGTTGTAGTGTTCTTATCCAATAATACAGTAACAACCATAATGTTTTTATGACTACTCATGAGTACTCAGTAATAATGCAGTGAGCATGGGTGGGCGTGTTCGCCCTCACATTGTCATGTGGTCCCTCACTGTTGAAAGGGTTTGGGGTTTTTTTAAAAGTGCAAAATTCCAGCCTGTTTCAGGAAGTCTTCAGTGGCTGCACTCTGCATTGATCCTTTAAACACACATGTAAACATCACTGTCAGTGAATGTACAGCAAACATTGCCATGAACTAAAATGCATCATGTAAGAATGTATTAAAGCATTTACACAGTAAATACAAAGTTGTAAAGTGAAGTCTAACAATTCAATTACACAATTGCAATAAATGTTTTAAAGCAAATCTTTCAAATGCATCACATTTAGTTTCACAAACATAACTTCAAACACTGCAGCTTCCACCAGCTCATTATTCAAAACGGCAAAACTACGAGCAACATGAACAAAACCCAGTTACACCACAGAACCCAGGCAGAAGCTCACCGGCTGCTTCTTCCTCGTTTGAACAAGCTTTATTCTGCACATCGTGGTTTTGGATCCTCGGTCCATGTCAGATCTCAGCTGTTTGCTCCCACTGCTGCTCTGCAGTCAATCTGTGAGTGTGGTGATGAGCAGATCCCCCTCAGCAGGTGTGTGGAAGGGGCGTGGCCCACAGTTCACCTCGACACACATGATGGTTTAGTTGGTCAAACACAATCACTTGTGCATGTATGGGCCCTGTAGTCCACACATAATAACACAACACCACGACTGTAACGTGAATCCAAGCATGAACAAACACATGAGTGGAATTCACTGAATATTTGAAGTCTGCCAACTCCTGCACAGCTGAACAGAGGCTGGAAATAGACACAGTAATGTTTCCCACTTCAGGCAACAGTGCACTCTGGAGTTCACTTTGTGCTGTTATTGTTATATAAATTAGCAGGGATGGATCTACTGTGCCCTTCCTATGACTGAGTTCACATACGACAGACCTCCATCAGAGCGAGCCACAGGCGTGTCCATATATTCTACTGTGTTCTATATATTGTAATAGGAGCAAGGAAATGGACTTTTATTCCCTGTGGCTAAATTTGATTTACTGTTCTATTTAAATGGCCACATTGTTTCAGAGGTTGGAGTTTCCACCGTTTAGCCTCAGGGTGTTAAGATACATCATGCTGTAAAGTAACCAGACATTTAACATAACACATGCGAGGCTCACTGAGCAGAGGAAAACACCGCACTTAGGTCACTAAAACAATATCTGCATTTCTATTTTCACATCACGATACATTTCTGCTGTTGCTATTTTCAACAAACTTTAGTGGCTTCCACGGCCTTTAATGTGGTCAAAGAGTTTAAAGTCATAGTGGATTCACTATTTTGTTCTAGACTAAAACAATTATTCAAGCATAATAATTGTGGTCCTCTTACCTTAAAGGAAATAGAAGACAACATCTCTCTCTCGGAGTCGCCACAGTGGATCACCTGCTTTTGTTAGGTTTGTTTGTGTGAGTGAACAAGCCCAGGCTTTTGAACCAGCAACCCTGTGACTACAAGCCAAGGCCTCGTCCACTCATTTCGAAACAATATAATAGCACAGGAATCTGTGAATTGTAAAAATCTCGTGCTCCAGGCTGCGGTGCGTCAGTCGTTGCCCTGAGGAATCGTGGGTAATTACCAAAACACTCTAAATGACAAATGTGTAGGTAATCCCTCAGCACTCGTACCCCTCCACCACCCCGTGGCAATAAGCGTTTATTCTGACAAAAATGCCAAATGCTCGTTTTCTTTAGAGGTAGAAAAACACTTCTTTACTTTTAATTACAGAAAGAATATAAATAGAATCCATTTGAAACGTTACAGGTCACACTTTCCACATCCACGTGTCCACAGAGGCTCGTCAGGGTCCTCACAGAGGTCCACGCTGATCCCGCACGGATGGATGTGACCGAGGCCACCGGCACATATCTGTGCTGACTGTAGCACAACAGTCTA
Organism: Solea solea; assembly: GCF_958295425.1. Taxonomy (NCBI): domain Eukaryota; kingdom Metazoa; phylum Chordata; class Actinopteri; order Pleuronectiformes; family Soleidae; genus Solea; species Solea solea. Next base: position 24,534,916 of record NC_081137.1, on the reverse strand, counting down.
AGGAGACAACAAGAAGGACGGTCACCATGGAAACCGGCTCGAGCTCCATACACGTACAAGTCAGCGCTCCAAGAATTCAAGGACACACAAAACTCAAAAACATATAAATATATTACCCAAAAATTCTAAATTCTTCTTGGTCCAGAACTTTGGTTCCTGACTCCTGAAGAATGACGTTGACATTTTGGCCTCAGCTGTACGTTGTGTTTATTTTTAATTGCATTGAGCCTTTCTACAATGACAGATTATTACTGCCAACACAGACCTTTCTAAGTTGCTGGCAGATCATCTCTCTCCGCTTCAGCTGAAGCACTTACTGCTGTAAGTTCATCACGTTCTAAAGCAGAAAGAAACGTATTACAGTGTCACAAACATCAGATCCTTGAAGTTTCAACACAATTAGGTAAATTCTAATTGCCAATTAATTTGATTTGTAATCCAACGGTATTAAACGAGCTCATTTAATGGTGCCACGGAGCATGATGGAGTGTGGTAATTGGTTTTTATAGAAGAGTTAAAATCAAGGTGTGGATGTGAGGTTGCTGCTGTCCCTACAGCAGCACAAGTTTTTGGGGAAGAATCTCAGAATCCCAGCTGCACTCGAGAAGAAAACAGACACACACAGAGTTTTAAACTCTTTTCTTAATGATCATCCCCTGATGATGATGTGTTTATGTACATCCATCTTCAAGGGTAAAACTAAGACGTCCCGCCTCTCCAGTTCTAACAAGGTCGAAGCTGTCAGGAGAGACTGAGGGCAGGGAGCGAGCACACTCAGGCCAGGAGGAGGAGTTATCACTCACACACACAGCAGAGGGAGGAGTGGGGGAGCGACAGGGCGGAGGAACACAACGAGGATGAGTAAGAAGATTAGACGGAGATAGTGGAGAAGTGGAGCAGGGAGAGTGGGGTGGAGTGTGTTACGGGTCAGAAAGAGGTCGTTCTCACCTAAAGCAATGTTGACATGGACGTTGTCTGAGGACAAATCTGAGGCCAACTCATTCCAAGTGAAAGTCAAAAAAACGCCTCTGGCTGCACAAACATCTCCACTCACTTCAGTTACACCTGAATTCTTTATAAAGTAATCATTTGACCACAGGCAAAGCACCAGAGCACGGACGCTGCAGAAGCTCACACTGTTGGTGGATTTATTGTAATGGCTACAGTTATGAGTTTGGGAGAAAAGTTATCCATAATATGCCAAACTACAGAAACCTGCGGCTATTCACACAAACTAAATCTAAGTTACAACCAAACAATTTGAATTTGTGCCTCTGGTCGACCATGTCACATATTTTCACAGGTGCAGGAGTAAATAATCAAAAGAAAGCTGCAGTACACACACACACACACACACTGTGCTCCTGCATGACCTCATGCTTATGTTGCTTCAATGTAACGGCTATTAAAACTAATAAAACTAATTAAGCTTACGTTAATGGAATGATAATAATATGACATCAATTACTCACTCCCTGCAAAACTGGGACAACGTGGAGTGAATGGAGAGCAGCGACACCTGAGAGCAGCGCTGCCTGTGGGCTGATGCTCACGTCTACATGAGCTCACTGTGCTGCCATATGAAGGCCAGGGAAATAACAGGGTGATCAATTAAGTTAACCACGCAATTAAGTTAATTAATTGCTTGTATGCCCAGGAGTTCTCTGGTGCTGTGGACTGCATTACAACAGTGTGTGTGTGTGTGTGTGTGAGAGACATACTTTATCTCAGATATCATTCCTTTTGTCAGTTTTTCTTGTGTTTTTCCAATAATGATGCAAACCCTCTCACACAGTTACATCACCAGTTCACTGACTCACAGCAGTATTTTAAGATCCTCTCTCATGATCACATTGTCAGAAATCACACAGTGATGTGAGGACTTTTGTTTTCTATCTGAGACGGAAGATCGTGCGGTTAATATTGTTTCCCAGCATTTTTACGGCTGCTGTTTAATGCGTTTGCACTTTTGTTCGATCATGCTGACACTGGCACATTTAGAAAGCATTCATCTTCATGTTATTGCTGAATATGCAAATGAGACTCATGATTACTAAAGTAAAGATTCACGCACAGACATTTTACGCCCGTTTATTACAAACCGAGTCGTGGTTAAGGCACCGAGATAATTCACAAGACTTACGGTAACAACCGCTACACTGTTGTCAGTCACGTCATGTACTATCAATCAATTATTCCACATTGTATTTGAAGGTTGAAATCCTTCACTGTGTTGCTTTACATGCAGAATAACAGTTTGGCCGTGACACAGACAAAGATTATTATTTATAAGCCTTTTGTCGCCCTGACAGACACAAAACCTCCACGTGGGAGAAAAAAAGAAAAGGAAATTGTATTTTTTTACCCTTAAACATGCATTTTTCATGTCTAATTAAATTGATAAACGGGTATTTCTGAATAATGGAATTTGTCAATAGCAATACTCACAAGGACACATCAGTGTCAGTGATGAAGAGATAATGTTCTGCAGTCAGTAACAGCAACTATAATAGAGAACTCACTTATACACTATGTTCTCCATGTTGTGCATTTAACATGTGTTCTTCATACTGTGGTCAAGTCATTAGAGTAACCGTTTCCCTCCTATTATTTGCAAAAGTCTGGACATTCTCTTCGATGTCAACAAGAGCTGCTGCTGCTGCTGATGATGCTGCTGCTGCTGCTGCTGCTGCCGTTTACTGGACATTTTTCTCAGTTAAACTCTGTAAAATCCCTGTAAATCAGTGCTTTGTTAAACACTGACACCAACAACAACCGTGTTCAAAGTCAATTAAATTCAGCGTTCTTCCTCATTGTGATGCTCAGTGTTTTCATGTCCTCGTGCATTTAGTGACTGCCCTGTCATTGGCTGACGTGATATTTGTGTTAAGAACTCATTTTGCTCTCCGTCGTGTAAAAAGCACGATAATAGACTGTGGTCGAGTGCTGAGCTGCAACAACACCTGACAGAGTTTTCTGGTGTTTTCTGGTGTTTTCAGGTGTTTTCTGGTGTTTTTTGGTGTTTTCTGTCCCATTTCCACTTGTATTGTAATGAACATGGCGACAGTCACAGTAGCGCGGTGTCACCGTGGTCGTGTGCCTCAGCAGCTGCACCGCTGTGATAGAGCACCACACTATTAAAGGATCACAGAGCTGCCGGTGGAACATGTACGACGGTGATACACGGTGAAGTAAGCTGCCTCCATCTTTACTTATATTCCACTATTGTTGTGAACGGCTCATTCACTCACTCACTCACTCACTCAGTGCTTTGAAGGATTAGAAAGCTGAGAATGAGACGAGCAATCGCCTCGTTTGTTTAGTTTTGTGTAGAAAATTCAGAGATTACAGCTGCAGGTACATTGACCATGCAGGATTTAAAGGGCTGTTTTCATGTCCTGCACCACTGTGTGACACAAACACTCATGTTGAATAGTCACTGTATCACAGCTCTCACACTGACTGTGGGGGAAGTGCAATAAAAAACAACTTGTATTTTAATTGAGTTCCCCTGAGCAAGCGAGTGAAGTTCACCCATCACTGCAATACAGGACTCCTGTTTCTCACACACACACACACACACACACACACACACACACACACACACACACACACACACACACACACACACACACACACACACACACCTGCACTTTAATAGGATCCCCAGGGTTATAATCTTATTGTTGATTTCCATGTTAGAGATACAAGGATTCACATAATCAAATTCACATGTAAGCAGCGCACACGCACACGCACGCACACACACACACTCTGCACACATGCATGAATGCATGAACACCAGCAGAGAATAAGCAGCTCTGCTGTTTCTGTCTTTGACGCTGTGAAACAGTGCTGTCTGTGGGCTGATGCTCATGCATGTCTCACGTACACACACACACACACAGCCTTTTTAGACTTTCTATTATTCTGTTAACATACGAGTCTGAATATGGACGAGTGCCTGTGATAAGTGAATTCTAGTGTTTTCATTTATATAAGTCAGATAATTGACACTCCCACATTCTCTCCTTGTCAGACACGGAGCATAAAGTGAGTGAAGTTTGTTGTCGGTGTCGATCTCCTCTCCTCTGATTTGCTGCAGTAGATCTTTTTATGATAGAAATCTGCATGTGTTGGTAAAAGTTATACAAGGACTTTTTCTTTTTTCTTTTTTTTTAAATAAACTTTGTGACCTTGTGTGCGAGATGTCAATCACACTCAGTTCCACAGAATGATTGAGTGAATGATTTGTGACATGAACTGTAGCACAGTGTGCACAGCACGCGCCTCGCATACATAAGTCAATCATATTAGGACAGAAAATTGACTTTGAATTTTTCTACAGTTAGAAAATAGTGAAACAGGTTCATGGGAAACTAAATTGTTGTTTATGAAGAATGTAAAATAAAAACCGATCTCCTCTGCTTAGAATCCTTGTGTTTGTTTATTTGTCAGAAACCAACTCCCTGGTAAAGGATCTGTGTTTATTTTCTACTTTTCATGACCACTCAAAGTTGCTTTACACTTCAGTTTTTTCACCCATTCACTCCCTCACCCTTTCATACTTCCATGGTTTTCAGCTGGATGACTTATGCTTGCTTCATTATCTGGTGATGTGAAATGTTAGTAGCTATAGTTACCAGAACATGTATAACGTCATATAAACAGAAAACATGTCAATATACTGATATCGTAGAGATGAAGGGATGAATAACCCTGCTTTCATACAGATCAATAAGAGTGTGTGTGGCATCGTAACAAACATGAAAGCTTTGTTTAACTTAAGATGAATGAAGTTGTTATTATTACTGCGATTTATCCACATTTAATGTCTCAGTGTCAGAAGTTATGGATGCTACGACGGAGGTCAGTTTTAATCTCTAAAATTGTTAAGTATATAATTAGAGTATGTTTACGTCTTAAAGTTGGTTTGAGGGTTAATATTTTAAAATGAATATTTTAAAACGAGGTTGCGTAGTTCAAAATGTCTTCTCTTAAAACTGTGTTCTATTAATTATTCCTCAGCTTATTTACCCACTTATATATTATAATAAATAATACTAATAATACTAATAATAATAATAATAATTAGTATTTATCTTAAAAAAACTTACAACAAGGTAAGTTGTTGTTTTTTGTTTTTTTTAGCAGCGTTTTTTGGTTTGAACCACAGGACTTGACATTTCACAGTTACTTAAGTCAACAGCGACATTGTTGATCAACGTAATGAATCCAAAGACATTTGTTCTCAATATGACTCAAACTTTACGTGTTTTTAATAACGGACAAATGTCCCCTCACATCGTGACTGTACGACATTTTCTTCTTCATCCCTTGACCGTCATGTGACCTTCTCTAATTTGCATGTCCCTGCTGCAGACGTGTGATCATTTGTCTCTTACAGGCGTCAGGAGTGTAATAAAACACATCCAACACTCGCCTGCAGACTTCTCATTAGTATTCATCTTAGTAAAAGATTGAAAGAAGTTTCCTGGGCAATAAAATTACCTTTTTTTTTTTTAAACAGAGAGAGCCTGGAGGTGAGGTTTAACAACACCTGCTGCTGCTGCTGCTGCACATTATCCACTTACACCACAAACCACCATCAACACGCTGAAGAAATACATGCAGATTTACTTTTGCAGCAACACACTATCAACAAAGTATTTGCTACAGCAACTCATTATTATCAGGATGTTAAAACTCTTCAGTTAATTCAAAACGCTGCAGCACCAGTTCAGACAGGAACCAGAACCAGAGACCACATCTCTCTGTACAGTTTACAAGTCAATTTAAATCCTCCTCACGTACAAAGCACTTGATGATCGTACCTTAAAAAACTCATTTTTCCTTCTTATCCCAACAGATTGCTTTGGTCAGAATGGGAGGCGGAGCCTTCAATCATCAGGCTCCTCCTCTCCTGTAGAACCAGCTCCCAGTGTCAGGTGAGTCAGAGGTGGACCCTTAGTTAGACTTGAAACCTGACCCATGTGACCTGGACTACACAGGGAAATTCGCCTTGAGATAAATGTACATTATGATTTTCAAACGACACAAATCGTTGGTTATAATAATAGACACTAGACAACCTGCAGATGTTATTTTCAAGAGTGAAATGTCATTTTTAATGAAGCAGCTTCTTTGCTTATTCATTTCTGCTTTTATTTATTGCCCTTTAATGTATTTGTACATTTATTTCTAATCTAATATAGCGTAGCATCTTCGATCAGCTAAAAGTTGACAATAAAAAACAAGGTTAGTGTTTTTTTACACTCGTGTCTGAGATAAAAGAAAGAGAGAAAACTCATCACACTTTAGTTTCTTTCTACTTTTAGAACCTGATTGTTGCACTGAGTGCAGACACTAAGTGCAACACTTAAAAATCTGGTGTCTCCTGTGAGACAGAAGAGAGAGAAGAACAAACGTGTTAGCACAGTCTGTGCCACAGCATCTGCAGACATGATGTTTTATTATAGGACTCATGGTTTTAAAAATACACACACACACACACACACACAGTCTCTGTCCTGCTGTGTTCATTATGTTTACAGCACAGATTAGCATTCAATCACATTATTAAATATGAAGGGATGAAGTTTTTTCCACCAAAACTGACCTAATGAAAGTGGATAATGAGTTGAGAAGCCATCACATCACATCAAATCATATCATTTCCCATTTAGTCTTTGTTTAATTAAAGTCAAATGTGTCTGTTTGTGATCTTCATTGGTTTAAATGAATGTTCCTCATGCTGTTTGCCTTGCATTTCTCCTCTCCATTATTGTGCAGAATGATCATATCCATGAGTAAATCATGTGTGCACATTCACACCATATGGACATAAAGATATCATTCACTAACAGAAATATTCACCACTCCACCATAATATCACCATCACAGGCCTGCAGCTGTGTAACTTACACAACAGCAGAGCTGAAGGTCGCCGCTGACGCTGCGTTCACACTCACACGCAGAGAGCGCGGTGAAACGGTGGCTGATCTAAAGTGATCTAAAGTGATCTAAACTGGTCTAAACTTGTCTAAGCTGATCTAAAGTGATCTAAAGTGATCTAAACTGGTCTAAAGTGATCTAAAGTGATCTAAACTGGTCTAAGCTGATCTAAAGTGATCTAAAGTGATCTAAACTGGTTTAAGCTGATCTAAAGTGATCTAAAGTGATCTAAACTGGTCTAAACTTGTCTAAGCTGATCTAAAGTGATCTAAAGTGATCTAAACTGGTCTAAAGTGATCTAAAGTGATCTAAACTGGTCTAAGCTGATCTAAAGTGATCTAAAGTGATCTAAACTGGTTTAAGCTGATCTAAAGTGATCTAAAGTGATCTAAACTGGTTTAAGCTGATCTAAAGTGATCTAAAGTGATCTAAACTGGTCTAAGCTGATCTAAACTGATCTAAAGTGATCTAAACTGGTCTAAACTGGTCTAAACTGGGCCAGACACAGACACAGCCTCTATTTACTTTGACGTCAAGACAGACGGAGGCAACAGCAGCACTGAGCGAGTGAAGGGATTCAGCTGCAGACAAGTGCGACAGAGCCTGTTTTGAGAAGGACGTAAAAAAACTACAAATAAATAGCTTAAAGGTTTAGTTGTAGACATCATTTAATAGACAAAGAGAATATCCTCACATGGATTTTTGAAACTTCTCATGAGCTTGATTTTTTGACTTATTTCTGACTCTGTGAGTAGTTTATATGTCAGCGAGGGTGTTTAAATGTACCTGCATGCAGACTCTGCTTTGGCTTCTAAACCCGTGGTGTTTGCTTACGGTCTAGCAGAGAAGACTTTTTGGCCCATCTTCAATAAATATTTATGGGCCATGGGGGATATTAAAAAAACATGACATGCTAAAATGACTTTATTCCCATGGAGACAGGGATCTATGCAGAGTTAGAGAAGACAGAGGTGAGGGAATGAAGACGAGGCAGTCGTTTGTTTGGCGATGGCAGAGCAGGAGATGACTTTGGCAAGGACACGCTTGATAGACATCTGCTACACACGGTAAGCAATGAATGCAGCCACACAAAGGGCAACACAAGGTCGCACACGCACTGAGAGTCAATGAAGGAAACATTCAGGGACGTTTATCCAGGATGAAGACTTCATTACGAGTACTCATGAACATATGTTTGTGTTCTCATCAGTGAATACACTGTTCAATAGAAGTATATCCAGGTTTATGACTCATGTAGCATCCTGTTTATACTGGAAATCTTCTGGTAACTCGCAGAATGATTGGAAAATGAAAAGTATTTGATTCCATCTCATGTCGTTTTTTTTAATCCACTTAAAGCACATTTTTAATCATAGCTTGTTTACGTATTTGACATAGTTTTGAAAAAAATATTTGGGATTCACTGCAAATATAAAACTGATTGAAAAGAGACAAATATTAACATTAAGTAGCAACAATTACATTTGTTTTTGTTTGGCATTTTCTGGAAGACTTCTTTTCCTTGATGTTTCTATAAAAATGTTATTAAATATCCTTATTTTTCATTTTTTTCCCACTAAAAAACTAGTGTTACTATTATTTGCTGTGTTTCTCTCACTTAACAGTAAACTTTTTAACTGGTCATTTCTCAGACACCGTGTGGACACACATTGTCCTGCGAGCAGCGGGTGGTGAGCGCTCGTCACTGTCACAAACAAACACAGAGTTAGACGACGCAGCAGCTTTTTCTATATAAAGGATCACAACTGCGAGGAACCCACAGTCCAACCGCGTCTTTAATGAGACACTAAATGTGCAGAGCTGAGCAGAGTGGAACTTTAATGATGTGCACAATACACACTTTCCCCTCTCAGCAGCAGCAGCAGCAGCAGCAGCAGCAGCAGCAGCAGCAGCAGCAGCAGCAGCAGCAGCAGCAGCAGCAGCAGCAGCAGCAGCAGCAGCAGCAGCAGCGGTGGCCTTGACTCAGAACACTGTGCTCTTATTAGGGAAAAAAATGTAGTGTGCTCCTCATTTTGTACTCTTTGCACCAGTATTGTGTCTTCACTTTCTAGAAATAGACAGAGAGTTGGGACACGAGCACACGAGCACCCACACACTCATATTAAGATGTATATTGCGAGGCAGAATAGTTTTGAGCAGCTGATACAGAAAATGATGCCTGGTCTCCGGTGATAGAAGAGCCCTTAAAACACACCACTCATCCTATATTTCCACATCACTTCATTTAAGACTTCCTGGTGCTGAACTCTGCAGGATTCATTTAAATGAAGATGCAACTGTGATTATGGTTAACATCTGCTTCATTGGTACGAGACACGCTCCTAGGTCACAAACCCCCGGGGAAGAGCCGCTCCCTCGATACCAAGAAGACATCTGACCATTAGAGACGGTTTAATTAAGGTCTCTGCTCCATAACATTCAGCCTAAACACCTCATTTTCACAACTGAGGGTTTTAATATCTTCTGTACAGGTGGCACGAGCTCGTTCCTGTTCTACAGTAAATCCTCCTTTTCACTGATCTCAGGCTTCCACTGTCAAACAACTGTGTCCGTGTTTAAGATGATTCCAGTTTTAACTTGTGCTGACGACACCTTGGCGTTCATCAGTAAAACATACAAGGGAAATACTGTGTTTCTCCTCCGCTCGCTGACTGACTGACAGAAATAACCATTAAGTGTTTTATCTGCGATCTGTTGGGGGGAAATTTCCCTCCAACAGATCCGCTCTTGTAGTGGGACGTCGCCGTCTGGCCATTCATCAAGTCATATCAGTGAGATGTCTGAAAAGTGTGCTGAAGCTAAATGCAACTCATCCATCACATTAGTCAAAGGCTTCATACGGAAGCCGCGTGGACATCCGTCTTCTCCGGCCCCTGTCAACTCCAGGATATGATCTATATGCAAAGTCAGGTTGATTAGTTTGTGAGGTCCTCCAATAAGAGAGCACGCAGTGAGCGACAGAAGACAGGAAAACAGTGATAGGCACAAGTGGAATAATGAGGCGGAGCAGACGGAAACAGAGGAAGAGAAAAGGTGGAGAGAGACAGAAGGAAAGACGGATGGAGGCGGCTCAGCGGAGATTGGGTTACTTACAGATAACATCGCCGTGTGATAGATTCTTGGTGAGACTAAATTGGGCTCAGCCTAAGTCCTGAGTGACAGGGAAGCAGCGCTTATCAATGACTTGTGAGGGGAAATTGGACACGTCCTGAACAGCCTCGTGATAAAGCTGCTCATTTGGATGGGATTCTTAAATGACACACGAGCCACTCACTAATTCTTTTATATCAGTTCAGAACGTACCGTTTCATTCTCGGTCTAATCTGTGGTGCGGCTGACATGGATATTTGTCTGACCATTACATCGGCACCAAAATAAGCAGCAGCAGCAGCAGCAGCAGCAGCAGCAGCAGCCCACCACACACGCAGCCTCAGGGAAGCCTGCAACACTTTCCTCCTGAGTTGAGGAGCCTGAGGGAAGACAGACCAACATCAACACTTAAAAATAATCACACGCAAAAAGAAGTGGACTTACAGAGACGGTTTGACATGTTTGGAAACGCTGGATTTTCTGCTGCCTACATATTCAGCAGGAGTTACACGAGCATCCAGCACTGTGGGTAAATCAGGACACAGCCGGTGGGGAGTTCTCTCTGACCCGACCTAACAGGGTGATGCTTCCTGAATAGATATCAGGCCTCACACATCACCAGTTCTCACATTATAATGACAAGCTTAAGCCAAAAAGTCGTCTACTTCAGTTTTAACTTTGACTCAAAGGAGAAAAATAAGGGAAAACGAGCAGCTGGACTTTGTGTAGAGACCAGAAACTCAGTTTAGTCAAAACCACACACTGTGTTACAAGTGTGTAACTTTTAAGTATGTTTGTACGAGTGTAAACACACTTTAAAACAAAATGAATTCTTTTTCTTAACTAATTATCACATATTCTACTGGAAGCTTTCTTCCAAATGAACAACACATTTTCCAGTAAGAAAAATCCCCGTCTTTTTGATGCGTTTGGAAAAGCACAAAAGAGAATTATGTTTTTGCAGGATCACCACTAGATGTCACTCACTCTCACACCCTGGACATTAAGGATTGGGAGATGAGAAATCATTTTGTAATAGAACTAAAATACCTGAAGCCACAATCAAAGGTTTGTCCTGATTAAAAACAAAAACAAACAAAGAAAGAAGAAAAAAGTATAAAACTGTATTATTATTATTATTGTTATTATTATCATTATTATGATGATGATGATGAGGAAAGAGTACAGACTGACCAGGAGCATGCAGCAGGTTTATGTCACCCATCATCAGAGTCGTCTGTGTGTGTGTGTGTGTGTGCGTGTGTGTGTGTGTGTGTGTGTGTGTGTGTGAGTGTGACAGAGGGGGTAAGATGGACATTAGCTAAAGTGATGTTGAAATACTATCAGGCAACACAATGTCTTCTCTCTATCTCTTTATCTTTATCTTGGTCAGTCTTCCTTTTCTCTCCTATATTTAGCATGAGCATCTTTTAAGTCTGTGTGAGAGGAAGAAAAATTGATCATTTATTTTGGACGACGAGGAGTTCAGGGAATTTCTTATCATATAATCTACGTCAGCCATTATGCAGATATACAGCAACCTCACCAGAGCAGCAGGTACTCTCACGAGTGGAAACAACTTAACACGGCATAAGTCTCATGGAAGTGGAATCATCGTGCCACACACACACACACACACACAGCACAGCACAGCACAGTAGAGAAATGAATTCTCTTGTGTCGCAGATGCATTAATCACCTCAGGGAGGAAGAGTGACAGTATGATAGTGTTATGAATTAATCAACACTCACTATACAACAAAAGCCTTCCGGTTAATCTGAATAAAGCCATAACTCAGCTGCATTTGTCACAGGAACTACATGCCACACACACACACACACACACACACACACAGATGTAAAGGCCTGTTTCCAGTGAGGAGATAGCACGTTGTTAATATTTATTATTCAGAGGTATTATTGGCGAGGTGTTTCAACCTCAGCAGTCTGTCTTTAATAAACCGCATGTTTGTGAGCGAAATCACATCACAGCAACTGTCTGTGTGTGTCTGTGTCTGTGTGTGTGTGTGTGTGTGTGTGTGTGTCTGTGTGTGTGTGTGTCGTGTACATCCATCAGTAAACATGTTTGCACAAAGGAAACCGACACAGGGGGAAAAAAAGTATGTAAAAGTTCTGCAGAAAGTCGCGTTGTGAGGCTTTAAAAGTACAAACATGTGGTTTTGTCGTGGTCAGGAGGAGCAGAGACGACATGAAACACGATGTTTGCGATTCTTCCCACAGATAAAAGCATCAGTTTCATTTGTGGAAGCTTAAATGGTACGGTCCATACATACAGGGTTACAGCACATGTGATTCTGACAGAATCACATTCAACACAAAGTCTCAGTTTGAATCCTCTGTTGGTTAATGATCGAGAGACTTTGTGTTTTCATTGTCTGAACGATAACACGTGAGAATCTGACTCACAATTTGAGATTGGAGAGAAACTGCAGTAAACGTGGTCTACAACACTCAATCACTTCATGCACACACATGATCAAAATTTCAATTAAATCTGAAAAATGGATTACTGCAATTTCCAAATTTAAGCCAAAATGCTATTGAAATCCCATTTTTAGATGAAACATTGTCACGACACGTCATCTAAAGACAGAAGAAACATCTTTGTTTCACAGAGTATTTTTACATGACATCGATTATGTAAATATTACAATTCACAAATATATATATATATATATATATATATATATATATATATATATATATATATCACAAATCATACCACAATCACACTTTCAGTCAAAAAAATGATCACAATTAAAGTAAACTCACTTTAAAGTGAAGAATTCAGGAAATGGTGTTATAATAAACCCACATGTCTAAATAAGATCAGACCTTTAGAGTTAAAGTTAAATAAAAACATGAAATGTTACACAAATAAAACACATCCACTGTGAACTCAACTCACCTCAGGTGTTCGGTGGCTCCAGGTTCAGCAGGTGACACTCACGTGCGCTCAGTTCATCCGACGGTCGCACACGCACGCACGCGCACACACACACACAGCGAGATGAAACATTCATAAACTCAGTAACGAGCGACAGAAAGTAACGAGACAACAGCGCGTGCGTCTCACCTGAAACAGCAGCGGCAGAGGAAATCTCCACTCCACGCGCATTTTTCTCTTACGACATCAAGAAGTAGGTCAAGGGGGCGTGTCCGATCGCAGGTGTGCTGGTTCCAGTCATCAATACTTCTTTTAATAGTGACTGTTAACTTATCTTATTTAGTGTGACATGAGTATGAGAGTTGTAATATTAAGAAAAAATAAAAATACATTTTTGCTTGAATAACAAATATGAATTTATTCTCAAAAGATTAAAACACATTTCTTCAGTTTGGCCCTAAAACGTTTCTGTGTTTTCATTCATTGTTTTCGGTTTTGCAGCTGAATCCAGTGTCAGCCTTCACATCTGCATCAGCAGCTGCTCATGAAAGACAGTCTCACACACACACGCGCGCGCGCACACACACACGCACACACACACACAAACACACACACACAAACACATCTGGTGACTGCAGGAGTTTGGGAGCGTTTAGGAACTAAAGAGGCCGATATTTCCCTGAGGAGCGCAGAGTCATGGTGATGGATGGACTTCATCCTGCTCCACCACTGCTAACTCACTTACTATATGGTGGTTGTTGTTACTGTATACTGTATTAGAGTGTGTGTATTATTGAGAGTAAGTAAGTGTGTGTGTGTGTGTGTGTGTGCTCACACACCAGCTCTGTCCTTCAAAGACACAGAATAAGGATTGTAGTGTTTGGGTGCAGATGATTTCCTGCCTCATCTGTGACGTGGTCAGCAAACAAACCCTTATAACTGATACAGATACTTTAACAGCTCAGTCTCAGGAGGTGGAGGCTTATTATTTATTCAAGTGCTCGCTGTCATCAAGGACATAAATGACACCTGCACCAGAAAAAATACAATGCTGATTTACTTGTTTCTGGGGGAATGCAAAGACGCGGTGGAGCTGACTCTGAGGGCAGGTGCACGTACGCAGGGTCATGACTTATGATGTTTGTCTCCAGCACATCTGCTGCCTACGACGATCAGGAGCAACGTCTTCATCACCCCGACGATCATTTACTGTACAACGTTCTTCTCCTGCAAAACACACATTTATGTTGCCCCAGGCAACAGGCAGCTGCACAGGTCACTGCACTGGCATCTGTGTCTTTTGATAAGAAAAGAATAAGTAAATGTTTCCTGCATGCGTTTCCTTCCAACCAGATAATCATTCCTGATTCATTCAGGGCTTTATCTCGTTTGAATTCATTCATTTCATTTCATTTCATTGTTGCTGTGCTGCTGCAGTTAACAACAACATCAGTTCATTTCCCGTTGTATCATTTCAAAAATATGAATTCATATGAAAATGTAAATCATTACAATTGAGAAATAACACTAATGATAAAGACGGCATCATGTGGTGGAATGACACGACAGCAGGTCAAGAGGCTCCTTCTCAGGGTTTGTCAGTGCTTTCACGTCATTTGTAACATGAGCGCTGATTTCACCGTGGCAGCAGCAGCAGCAGCAGCAGCAGCAGCAGCATCAGAGGCCGACTCCTGCTCTCACACCTGCAGACGACAGCGTTTAGTCGTCTCAGAAAGGATGTGACATGCTAATCCCTCCTGGTCTGCAACATCTGCTCAATACTGACCTGTGTCCCACAACACAGACATCAGCCTCTGCCATAACATCTGTTTAAAGGTGACCTCGACCCCTGTGTCGTACCTGAGTGTAAAGTCTCACTTTCCTCTCTGTGTGTGTGTGTGTGTGTGTGTGTGTGTGTGTGTGTGTGTGTGTGTGTGACACTCAGACTCATGTGGAGTCAGAGCTCAGTGAAAAACAGCTGTTTTTTGTGACCTTTTTGCCCCAAATCTCTAGAACTTTTTCCACCTCTTTTATTCTTATAACGAGTTGAACTTATTGTTATAAAGAGTTTAGGGAAGTGTTTAACAGTCTGCGACTGCAGAGCAGAATATGATATGAAGTCATGAATCAGACACTGGTTTCTGTAAAGGTGCGATAATTCACAGCTGAGCTTCTTGAGTTAATGCTCAGCCAGGTCTGCACGTTTAAATTAAAACTCCTTTAGACGCCTGCATGTAGGGACGGCTTGTCAACAGGGGGCACTAGGACGCCACCTCACCTGTCTCACTGACTCTAAAACATTTTTAAGATCTATAATTATAATAATAATAATAATAATGATAATCTATAATTGTTATTATTATTATTATTATTATTATTATTATTGTTGTTATTATCATTATTATTAGTATCACCGTAATTAATATTATTGTTATTATTATCATTATTGTTATTATTATTATTATTATTATTATTATTATTATCATCTTCATCATCATCATTATTATTATCATTATTATTATCATTATCATTATTATTATTATTATCATCATCATCATTATTATTATTATTATTATTATTATTATAATTATTATTATTATTATCATCATCATTATTATTATTATTATTATTATTATTATTATTATTATCATCTTCATCATCATTATTATTATCATCATTATTATTATCATTATTATTATTTATTGATCTGAACAGAAAGTGAGTTTTAGTGGTTGAATGTTGTGCTTGATTCATTTCTGACTTCTCAGAAAGAACTTTGGGCATAAAAAGGTGAATTTGGGTTTGTTTAGTTTTTGGAAGTTTTCTAAAATATTTGTTTTTATGGTCTAATAAATTT
This sequence comes from Solea solea, assembly GCF_958295425.1. Taxonomy (NCBI): domain Eukaryota; kingdom Metazoa; phylum Chordata; class Actinopteri; order Pleuronectiformes; family Soleidae; genus Solea; species Solea solea. The sequence continues at coordinate 24,519,086 of NC_081137.1, read as the reverse complement.
GCTAAGCACTGTATAAAAGGTATAAAAGGCACATTCATTGAGCAAAAGATATAATGTGCAGTAAAAATGGAGATTTAAAATGTTCTACGTCGTATAAAGTTGCTGAGAAGTGTTTGTGAAGCAGAAATCTTTGGCCCTAGTTTGAAAAATCATTGTTTATGTTTTGAGAGCGAGAACAGACTGAAGACGGAGAAAGAAAACTCAGTTTAGTTTCTAAAAACACCAGTGATTGAGAGGAGAACACTGCACTGAACAGTTGGCACCAGTGACTCAGCTTGGACCGGATCAGCAAAGACTGGGTCAGGAGACTGTTAGTGTTATTTAAGATCTATTAAACAACACACTCATAAAATGTACATTTTAATCACTTTTTAAATTGTATATTTCGAATGAAAAATAGTCGCAATCCATATGAAAGGAAAACCAAACAATTCGAATTTTAAAGCAATTATACACATATTCAAACATTCTGAGCAGTATACTCAATTTCTGCGAATCAAGTGTTCATTTAAGAATTCAGGACATACATTTAAAAGTATAAGTATACCTTATACATGCATACATACTACGTAATGTAAAATAACTTGTCTTTGGAGTTAAAGTTACATAAAGAACTGAATATGGCTCTGAGGTACAGAATGAAACATCGTCTTACAAAGATATGACCTTTTATATATAAGATAGAACATTTTAGTCATGACATTGTTCATTATAATCTATTGTAAAATGTGTTGATGGGGAAAGTCCTGCTGGTCCATGTCAATTTCTATGATAACACTGCAGCTCTTTAACGAGGGAGCACCGTGCTGACCACACACACACACACACACACACACACACACACACACACACACACACACACACACACACTCACACAAAGCTCACATTTAACACAGAGCTTCCTCATCATTTGGAGGCGTGCCTCAAACACAAAGTCTGAAATGGACCCAGCTGAAGCCTTTATATCCCACATTAGCTGTGCAGCAGATATAAATGAGCAGCATCATTCCAGCGTGAAACACTCCTGCTCCACTGGTGTCACATAAAGTCACTGTGATGTTATTACGGTCAGTGTGAAGCTGCACAGCTGTTATTACCTTCATGTCCAGACTGTCAGCTTTAATGGACGTGTTGTCCCACATGAAATAAGCAGTTGGACAACTTCTGCCACGTTTTGAGGCAGAGCAGACTTCCACAGCTCCATCAGAGCACATGACACACAAATATAATGGTGTGTCTCATTACAGAGGCACATTCTTTCATCAGTGAAATGATGCTTCAAAAGCTATTTCATATTAAATACTTACTCCGTGATACCATAAAGGACATAAAGGAGGACACAAAAGACGGAAACATGCCATGTTGTCACGTATATGACTGAATCTGAACGAGTTGGAGTTGCCAGAACTAACTAAATATGAGAAGAACGTGCACAAAGGTCCTGCGTGAACGTGGAATCAAACTGAGAAGCATTTCTTATCACACACTGGATGTGGATTCAAACGCTCGACTCGACACGTGTCTCAGTTTGAAGAGAAAAACACTTTTAACTCTAAAAGGGTTCTCAAACTAAACAGGTCTCCAAAAAGCACAAGGAAACAAAAGAGGTCAGAAGGCTAAAAGTAACCAGGATGCTTACTGGTCAGCAGACACTGGAAACACGCAGCAGGGTAAATACACAGGTAAACAGGTGAATCCCATCAGGGCGGGGCAGCTCATCACTGTACAGGAAGCAGAGAGGAAATGGTCATTATTTCAAAATAAAGAAGGGAACAGATCACAAGACTACTCAGGATGTTCCATTTCTCTGTGAGGCAGCAGTGAAGCCACGCTTCAGGCTCTAAGTCATTATGAATGTCTGACAGACACACACCTGACATTGGATGTTTGTGTGTTGTTGTTGTTGTTGTTGTTGTGAATGTTCAGACACGTTCAGTGTCACAGACGTTGTCTGAAGAGCTCTGAACAGAAGATGACACACGCTTCACCTTTAAACTTCTGAATCACATGACAACGTGATTGGCTAAGATGTGTAAAACTGAAGGTCAGTCACCTGATCACCTTTGGCCTGAACATTTTTGCTGCTTGATGATCTCAGTGTGTTCACGAGGGCAAAATCCTCTCAAAGTCAAGCTTGTAGACATCAAAGCTTTTCTCTGTGATGGCATCTGGAAGCCACAGCAAACAGGTGTGTGTGTGTGCGTGTGTGTGCGTGTGTGTGTGTGTGTGTGCGTGTGTGTGGTTACGCGCGGTCAGCACAATTACCAAACATCAAAGGTGACTAACACCTCTGCTGCTGTCCCCGCTCAATCGCTCCAAAGTGAATCATCCTGCGAGGTAAACGGAGACCTGGCGATGCAGGAAAATGAAGGCGATTCCAGGGTCCTGTGCTGAAAGGTGAAAAGTGTCAGAGAGAAAGATGTGGATAGAGATGAGAGGAAGTGGCTCTGACTGAAGGACTGGAGAGGAGGCGACCAGAGAGATGAGCAAGTGAATGCACTTCATGAAGAATGTATTTGCATAGGGAGCGGTGGATCCTTCACGACAGCTGGCAGAGTGACAGCACCGGGCAGGTGTGTGAGCCGCAGCACCGTGGTTTATTCACCAAGTGACACTTAAGGAGTTCCAGTGTGTGTGTGTGTGTGTGTGTGTGTGTGCGTGTGTGTGTGCACCCATTCATCTTCAGCAGCCTTTTGTTCACCTGTCCTCACGAGCACAGAGACATCACTGCATCACTGTGCTCGCTTTTCCTCCTCCAACATTTTCTCTTCTTTCATTTCAGAAATGAACACGAGGTCAGACAGTGCTTTACCAACTGAACACTGAATATCCATGAATGTGTCTGATTCTGGCCATGACTCCTTTCATTAACTCTGTGTCACTGAGCTCATGGTTAAAGCTGCAGTGTGTGAGTTCTGCCGCCACAGACACACACACACACACAGAGGCTGATGCTGAGGATGAGGAGGAAGATTTTCTGCCTCCACTCATCACATGAGCCTGACAGGATTTGTAAAAGTCCATATTCCAGCTGTAATGGTTTAAGTGTGCAGCAGCTGAACACTGACAAACACAGAGAGAGTGTTTGCATGAAGCATACGTGTGTTTATATGTCAAGTTAGCAGAGATGGAAGATTGTGAAAAGATCTTTCTCATGAGCAGAAATCCATCCTTCTTTATCCTTTCCTTACATTTCCGAACCTTTTTTACGTCCTAAGACTCAGAGTAAAAGCACTTTGTGACACATTGAATGGAAAGTCATTCATGAATATAATGAATACTGAGCTAAAATCACCAGTTATTTTCCTCTTTTGTCCTCGTTCCACTAAGAACAAACAGATAAATCCAACATTCTTCTCTGTTCTTCAGTTTATCAAAGAGACCCAGGTTAACATTGACTCTGACATTTGACTTGCCACGGAAACATTGTAATGACAAGGTGGTGGATGTAGATGCAGAGAAACAGAGTGATAGCTTTGGTTTATGTGACAGCTCATTGGAGTTTGTTGCAAGCTGTTTATTCATTGTTTGGCTTCAAATCCATCATCGCCTGTCATCACACCTGTCTCCTCCGTCTGTCCTGTTGTTCGTCTTCACCGTCTAACGAAAGACGAACAAGAGAGAAAGAAAACTTTCAGCAAAATGTTTCTCCCGGGAACAAAAGCACTTGACTGTGACAGCAGAAAAAACCCCTTTGATTAGAAACTATTTCAGTCTGTGTTTTATTACCTCTCCATCCTGCTCTGACTGATTCACTGGGAACCTTTTTTTCTCAGTCCACTCACTTTTCATCAGGAGAAGAATCAAACCTCAGCTGCACAAATTCAACCATCTTATCTGCAGGCTGTGTTCATTCCTGACAGCTGGGCTGATTGCAGATACTTTCCCCAGTTGAACATGATGTCTTATTGCCATTACCTCATTTTCCCCTCACTCACCGTCTTCTTCCCGCCTGTGTATCTCAGGCTGAGCTGCATCCACATCCTCTTCCACACGAGCCCCATCTTTTCTTCTTGTCTATACTCACTCTTCACTTGTTTTATTTTTTACGCCCACCGGCATCAGCACGCCCGTGTCAGAGCCAGGAGCCTGAACACTGTATGACCATGAGAACTGAAGGCTTCTGCTTCTGTCTTCTGTGAAGCTGCAGCAATGACCTGCACAAGCTGGGAATACTGAGTCAGCTTCATCCAATTCTGTCTAACGAGAAGCATCTGTTCACAGCTGAAACTATCAAACATGAATTCATAATCACATGAAGATACACTGTAACAAATCTCCCTATTAAATTAATGTACGTCTTAAAATGATTATTGCGTATGCCGAGCATGACCGTAATGAGAAAATACTGTTTAAATGGCAGGATTCATATCCCAATATTGCCATATTATCTTTGCAACTAATGTGAAACCATCTCAAGAGTTTATTCAGTGACATTAGAAAGACAGAACATACTGTTTTCTCCTCATCACTCACTAGTGATTTCTTTCACTGTGTATCACAGGTAAAGCTGCTTTACAGCAGAATAACAGCTTTAACGTCCATCAGCAAATCCAGAAAAACAGCAGTCAGACAGCTGAAAGACACGTTTGATGGCGTCGTAACATCAGACTGCTGCAGAGAGCACAGCTCAAAAACAACACGGATTATTCTTCCCACTAAAAACTCATGAACGTGTTTGTATGATTTCACCTGGGTTTTTAGTACGAGTGTATTCTCTGTGTTTATCTCAGTTCAGAATGACTGAGGTAAGAGGAAAAATAAATAAAATCAGACTTTTATGGATGTTTTTGGCAACTATTTATTCAACAAGTTCCATTTTATACATGACAATGAACCTCTGAATTAAGTAAAATAAACCCACAGATAATGGGAGAAAAACTCCTCCATTAAAGAACTATGTATATATACATATACACACACACGTATATGTATATGTATATATGCATGTATATATCCAATAAAGCCCTCTCAGTGTAGCTTGATATGAAACCTTTTATTTCATCAAAAGCTGAACTAATGTGTCTCCTCATCGTTGCTGTGGATATTTTAAATCGCCTCACAAACTCCTTTCATGTAAAAAGTGATGTACACAAAGACGTGTGTCGCTACAAAATAATAAATAAATAATAAAGCATTGAAGAGCTTTGTGTAAAGACACGGAGCTCATGATCATCTGCGGCGTGTTCTCTGAATCGCAGTCTTTCAGTCAGTGATCGCATCAAAAACAGCTTCTCACTTCTTTATGTTCCAATGACAGCAAGATGACAGAGTAACTGAAGAATCACTGAATATTTTTTATTGACATTGTGACAATAGTAAACTCAACAAATACATGGCGTCAGCGTTCAGGGACGAGCAGAGACGTGCTCACACGTCCCTCCTTTAAGACCACACAAAAAGTCCAAATAAAAAAAGTCTCTAAAATGAAAGATATTCCTGAGATGCAAAACCAAGGAGAGAGAGAGAGAATGAAAAGAAAGAAAAGAAAACACGACTGTTGATTGAGTAACAACAGTGACAAAATGGAGACTGGGCTGATTGATTCTAGTGTCAACATCACAGAGGAGGTAAAGAAGAAGAGTGCTGAAGCCAAACTGTGCAGCAACGACGTGAGCGTTCACACTGAGGTCATGTCATGTATGCACGTTTAAATGAAATCAGCATTAACTCAGAATACTGAGTTAATATGTTCACTTGACAACTGACTCCAATGTCTCTGTGACCAGTGTGAGTAACAGGCTGAAGCAGGAGGAATATAAGGATGTTTTATCAGAGCAAAGGTTACATCACACAAACACACAGCTCCCCATTTCCTAACTAGACTTTACACGTTCTTTATAGGATAAGAATATCAGTGATAGCAGTAAAAACTGTCACATAATCCCTGCTGCTATAGGGGGCGCTGCAGGTTTCTCTATCAGCTGAAACAGAACCATCCGTTGATCTAACCCATAATAAACTGTGTTCATTGTTTAGTCTGCGTGCACAGCTCAGTCTCACATGAGCCTGAGTTCATTCTGAGTCTGAAGCATTGACTTGAGCTCAATTCTGAAGCGTGTGAGTGCTTTTGTCTCACAGATGAAATTAGAGGCCGATGATGTCGCACACATTCTCCCACCGTCCTGCGTGATTCACGCGTTTCCCTGCGCCGACACACCTCGTTCAAATCAACAGCTCGTTATCAGGCTTCTGCTGACGAGCTGATCATGTGACTCAGGTGCGTTAGAGCAGGGAAACAGGACTGTGGATAAGAATATGTTAGACTGTGACATCGACGAGGGAACAAGTTTAAAGCTTAGTTTGAACTCACAACAACAAAGAAATGACAACATAACGTAACAGCAGTGATTGTGTGATAAACTGTTAAAGTAAGAAACCTCAAAAGAAAAAAGGTCTGGATTAGCTCGTTACTGTCGGGTCTAAACACATATTTACAGACAGAAAAACAAAAGCACACTGGAGTGAATGACACCTGTTTCATTTGTAATTCATTGTCTACAGAGATCAATGTTCATTATAGAATATTCTAATTTAAACAACCTGTTTCTGTGACTTCACAATCAACAAAAGTGTCTCTGATAGAAGCAACTGAAAAGAAGACGTCACATGACTGTGACCAACATGAGAGTGAAGGTTAAAGAGCAGATGAGTGTTTGAGTGGCTGACGTTACACCTGTAAAACTGTAACACACAGAAAACTGCATAAACAAGCCTTTAGGCTAAACTGTGACGATTCATTCATCATTCATGATTCATGATTCATCATTCATCATTCATCATTCATCATTCATGATTCATGATTCCTAACCTGTGATTTCCAGCCCGAGCTGCTCCACTTTCACACGTAGAACAAGAACCTTACACTCGCTGACCTCATTTGCATAATGCTGTAAATTGGCCAGTGAATTGGAGACAGATGGGCTCACTATTTTATTGCCCTTGGTAATAATTTGCTCCCTTAAGATTAGTGCCTTACATTTAAGTCTTTAATTTTCAGAAGCCAAAGTGTTTATCACGCGTTCACAGGAGAGTAAATCATCCAAACTCCTGCAAAGTGATGAAAGTTGCTTAGCTGCAATATTACGGACAGAGAAGGAAGATACCAAGTTATTTTGTTCCTCTTGTGTGTGTGTGTGTGTGTGTGTGTGTGTGTGTGTGTGTGTGTGTGTGTGTGTGTACACATTTCAACGCCTCCATTTTAAATGAGCATTTGAAGGATTTGGTAAAGTCTTTGTTTTATCTAAGACTGCGTTGTTTCACCACATTTCTTTCATTAAATCTTCTATTTTCTCCTATTTTTTTAATCACATTTCCTACAACATCAAATCCTTTCACAACTCAAGAGGCCACTGTCTACGTTTAAATCAATTAATGATGATAAAGAACCAAACAAAAACATGCTAATGTGTACTATGAAACTTTAGTTCTCACACATTATATACATGCCTTGAGCCAGAACAAAATACATGTTTTCAAAATGTGACTAAAAGGATTATGCAATAAAAAAATGGAAGGAAAAAAAAAAGGAAATAGATTAAAGTGGCTAATTTACAAATTTAAAGGAATCCACAATCCAGAAACAGCTAATTTTTCACAATCAACCACATTTTAGCAGACACAATATACAGCAGGGAGCGTCAAACCATTTCAACCAAAATGATCAGAGAACATGAATTATCTCACATTTAGAAAAACAAAAGCTTTCTTATAATAAAGATGATCTCATGGTTGGAAAAGTAACATCATTCAGTCATTTTTGTGCTTCTCTATTGTTCAGTTTTGGAAAAAGAGGCTTCTGCAGATCTATGACCCAGCACTCACTCACTCACTCACTCACTCACTCCTTTCTCTTTTTTTTCTTTTTTTGCTTGAAGGCCCCGTGAAATGAAAACATGGTTTCAGAGACGAGCAGGAGCTGGTAATGCATAAAAAAAACATGACTTTAGTCAAACTCATCTCACCACTCCTTGTATTTAGTAATAAAATGAATGGTTGTTTACCTAGAAGTCGGCACATGGACATAAATGAATGAACAATCCACAATGTACAGCTGCCCTGACCTCGACTTAGGATTCCTGTCTGTGTTTGTGTTTTCAGCTGCTGCACGTTACATTTCATGGGGTCTTTCAGGCTTAAAATTGTCACATTAACACAAACAAAATTCTTCAAAGTGAAAAGCTAAAATCACCTCAATACAATTTATACAGCTTTCAGAGAGAGGAGATTGACTGTAGCATACACCTGAACGGTTGTTGACGTGAATAACACGGACACTGGCGTTGGTGTTTGACTGAAGTGCAGGGAAATACACACGACAGTACATATGGACAGCAGGTTCAGCAAATGGTCGAGTATAACGGCTCAAGTTTATTTGATGGAATGCTTCATCTAGTACCTTTCGCATATTTTTGGTGTGTATTCTCTGCTCTAAACAATACCAACAATACCCTTTATTAACCCTAACCCTAGTAATGAAAATCATATTATACACTTATCTGACAAAATCATACTACAGTGTCACACAAAACCTTCTTCTTATCTTACAGGGCTCGACTGATTAATTACAAGTCTATTTAGAGGGGACAGGTGGGGCAGGGGGGGGGTGGCGCTGGGGGTGGAGCTTCTAAAAGTACCATATTCAGTGTGATAGACATGTATAAGGCGTAAAACAGCACAGATCTTCATTTAATTAAAAAGATGCAACGCATAATTAAAAGCTGTGTGAGGGGAATGATGAGGCGACGGTCCAGGTAACCATCGCTACTCACAGACCATACATGAAGGCATTGACAGAAGTTCAATGGCGTCTGTATTTTTAGGCACCGTGTTGATGTCAGACATGATATGTGTGTGTGTGTGTGTGTGTGTCGACGTGTGAACAAAGGGGATATAGAGAGTGTGTGTGTGTGTGTGTGTCTGCTTGAAGAGAAATAGAAGAACGTGTTAGAAGCAGTCATGGTAGAAACGCTTATTTCCAGGGACTGAGATCAAAGGTGAGGAGTACGGTAAGGTAAGATAAGGTAAGGTAAGGTAAGGTAAGGTAAGGTAAGATACCTGTGGAGACTGGCAGTGAATGGAAAAGACAGAAATGAAGGACAAGTTGTAAATGATAGAAATGAGCCCAACACCAGGCAGTAACAGGAACACACTCGGGGAGCTTCTCTGTCTGTGGACTGCCTGCAGGTTCCTCGTGGTCACGGCGGGGGGGCAGTGGTCACAGGTGGAGAAGAGTAAGGGCGAGACAGAAAGAGAGAAAAGGAGATACAGAGAGTGAAGGAGGGAGAAGGGGAATAAAGAAAGGAGCTGCAAAGCTCCCTCTGCAGTCTAAATGAAGTATTCTTTCTTCTCCTCTGCGTGCGCATGGTTGCCCTCGGCATTGATGATGGCTGTGTCGGCGTCGGGCGCGTCGTCCGCTCCTTTGGCTTCGTTTGTCAAGTATGTTCCTGAGGAAATGAAAGACAAACCTTTATTTAGGAAAACAAATAGAGAGCAGCCCTGCACGCTGTTTGCTGCCGGAGGAGGAAAAACACACCTGAAGACAACACAAGTAAAGCTACATTATTCATATACACACACACACACACACTACAGGGGAGAAGCTCGGCGAGTGCAGCATATGCTAATGAAGCAGAGACGTGTGGAAAATAAACACCAGTCAAAGAGCTGCACCTCCGACTCATGTGAAGCTCAGGAGAACAACTCCGTTTAAGGCATTGTACACAAACATTTAGTCATTAAGTGTTTTATTGTTACTCACAAACATCAACACATGCATTTTTATACCATACAAATTTACTGTCATGTTGTTGATAAGACTTTCTGGTTATTTTAAAATATATTGGCCCTCACAAAAAGTTAATATTGGATTTTAATAAACTTACATTTTACATTTTAAGTTCCCTTAACTCTCTGTATTATATTTCAGTTCAATTATCATTTAAATGAATAGTTATTCAATAGCTTCTGTGTCACTAACTACAAAGAAACCTAAATAAATGGGACACAGTTCTTACTCTAGGATTTTAGTATATATTATATTTCATGTGAATATCTTTGTTTTAGTGCTTCTTTTTTTATTTCACATGCAATTATATTATTTAAAAATACCCTTCAGTTCCCCATCAGCATCTATATAATGTAACACTCTCCAAACTGATTTACTAATCTAGAAGATTTATAATGAAACTTTAAAAATTAATTTAGATTTTTGCAAACTGACATTATTAAATATTAAATGTACAGTATCTTGAATTAGCCATTAGTAGAGCAATGGTCACTGAGGTACTTTGATACTGAAAAAGTAGAATATTATAATATATTAATATTTATTTTAATATTTATTATTTATAATATATTAAATTGTGGAAATTCTGTTCTTTGTGAGGAACAAAAACCTTGTAAACCAGAGAAAGTGAGGACTTTTGTGAAAGGAGGGATCATTTGGCTCGTCCTTAAAATCCCTGTTCATGGCTTAAGACTTGATTTAAACATTAAGTTTAGGCTCATTTAGCTCAGGTGAGAGTTGAGGTGAGGACAGTGTGTCTGCTCCTGAGCTGAGCGACGTGTAAAACATGCAGGGCAGAAACACTGGCTTAGGGTAAGGGATTATGTCTGATCATGTCAAATTCAAATAGTTGCACATGGCCTTCTTTACTGTCAGGATGACAAATGCATAACTCGAGCATTTGGGGACAAGTGTGATGTCTCATGAGACGAGTCGGACATGTTTTGTAAACCTTAAGAGAGTCACTTCCTGTCCACAGTGGACTTACCTTTATGCCTGGCCAGGTATCTTCCCAGAACAATGATTAAACACAAGGTGACGAAGACCACCACAGCGACCACTCCTCCGATCAGGGCATGGTCAGTGCCGTGCTGTCCCAGAGCGTTGGGATCTGAGGACAGACAGAGAGACACAGAGAGAGCAGATGACGCTGCTGCCTGGTGAAGTGAGACACTATGAAACACAGCGAGGAGGAGGAGGAAGGAGAAGATTATTCCCAGCTTGTTCCTGATCTAATGATTGTTTTCAGCTGCTGTCATCCCTCGTGCCTTTCACATCATGCCGTCAGAGCAGAACTGCCGGGCTCTCTGAGAATAATAACGGAGAGAGAAAGCGAGGAAGAGAGACAGACACCACACTGACACAAAGAGCAGCTACGGGCAGACACGCATTCATCCTGCAAAATCAAGGCAAGACGGAATAAAAGCGGGAGTCAGGAAAAGGGGTGAATAATTCAGCAGCATCCGCGAGGAGTCCCCAACATGCAAACGAGGTCAGCGTGTGGAAGAGTGGAACACAGTAAATAAATCATCCAATGGAAAATGAAAAGGAAAGATCAGTCTTTTGACTGTTTCCTGGCAAAGAACGATTGCTGTTAGGAAAATAAATTAGGTGTGAGAGAGGTGGTACAATTCCCCAGAAGAGTGGCAGAAATCATTGTCAGGGTCATGTGAGACACAAATCTGCTATATTAGCTTTTTCACGCCTCATGCAAAAACACATCAAAGGTTCCCGCCCCCTCTCTCTTTCCTTTATTCACCTTATTAAAGTTTGTTTTTCACAAAGTCTGATTTTCAAGCCACCTGAGGCGAGAGTGAGGAGGAAAAAATTAAATTCAAATAAAGTTGACAGTGACAGCAGTGGGTAACGGAGGAACCTGTATAACTCATATCAGTCCATGACACCTGAGATATTAGCGCTCATCTCATTATCCTTCCCTCAGTGGCAGGACTCTGTGTGTGTGTGTTAGCATGTGGGCTAAAGATGGCTCTGGTTGACACATACACACCCTGTAGTATAATGTCACCTCTTTTCCTCTATGGTATTCTCTCCCTTTCTTTCCAAGTCAGTCCACGTGGTAAGATGGAACAGCTGCTCCACTCGCACACCATCACTCTCCATGGTCCGAGCGACTCGGCCGTCACACTTCACTGCACGAGTGGACAAGCACGCGCCGGTGCTCGGTCGGGCACTCACACAGACACACAGACACACATGCACACATGCACACAGACATACACACAGACCCACAGACACACACATACACACATACACACAGACACACACAGACGTGGCGTGGGCTGCAGTCGTGCTTGGTCAGTGGAGCAGAGAGCAGAAGACTGGTCCCCTGGTGCCGCACCACGAGGGCCAGGATTTAGGTGTCGAGTTACACACATGGTTGTGTCTCTTCACCTCTATCTGTCAGGACAGTGAGTGGTTTTTTATTTAACAACCACATACACACACTGTGTGAGTGCTGGGCTTCAGTTTTCACCCAGTTCTGGCACAAACATGTCATAACCATACAGTTGTGTTCCTGCTCAATGCTACACGCTTCAGCCAAATCACAGCCAGAGGTGTGTATGTATATAAATATATATAATCAAAGTGATGTCATGGCAAAAGACACAACAAATGAATGACAGCATAAACTTGTTTTCAGTGTAAAAAGCCTGTGAATGTGTGCAGCTGCTTTGTAATAAGCCCACCGCTCCATCACAACTACTATATTTAGTGATTTACTATGAAAGTGCTTTGGAAAGTGTTTGCCGCAGGGAAGCCGATTATGCTGCAGTGGTGGTTTGAGAAGTTTATATCGTTATTTTAATGGGGTTTTTTTTCCTCACCATGACTCAGCATAACCATTTTCTATCTACTGAGGATCAAGGCATACTGCAGCAGCCATCTTAGAATGAGTTAGCAGCACCATTGAGAGGAGAGCTGCACCGATTCTACCCATGTAAGTACAGGTATAAGACAGTAATATAGAACACAAATCAGTTACCTTTGGTGCTCACTGCAGTTTGTCATGATCTCTTTGTCTTATCTCCTTCACTCATCTAATCAAGCTGTTTGTTTTAAAGCCTAATTCTGTGCATCATTACTTTTCTCACGTGTGGGGGTTCCACAAGGCTCCATCCTGGGCCCTGTGCTGTTCAGACTCTACATTTTCATTATGCTGATGATGCACAACTGTAGATGTTATGATTATTATGTGTATCCACTAACACGAGGCCTATTGATCATATTAACATCCTTTAAATGTCACAAAGACAGAGGAATTAATCATGGAGGCAACGACGCAGATGCCACAACACAACTCACATTTTCTGCTTCTTGATACTGATTTAAACTTTAAACTCATCATGTTTTTTAAATTACATGTATATGTATACGGGATATATAGAATATACATATGTTAAATGAATTATCCTAAAGTATCTGCTTGCCTTGCACTTCAAATGTACACATTGTTAATGTGTAAAAGCATAGTTCTTGTGTATTCTGCCCTATTCAGCTGTGACAAGTGGGAGGATAAAAAGACGACAAGGGAACACAAAGGTTTACAGAGACAGAAAATAAAGGAAAGGAAAAGGCAGAAATTTCAGCTGGAGCAAAATGGAAGACAACGAGGAGGAGAGGGATGTATTTGTATGGCTTCAGAGCACATTACCTTTTAATAAGGGCACATACATTCTTCTCATAGTGATTTAATATGCAAGCATGGGAGAGCAAACTCCTCTTTTAATATTTATAACACTCTTCTTGTCGTCTGGCCTCGCGATTTGGGCTTGTTTAATAAATTAAAGGGGATTCAGGGCTTCAGTGAGTCACTGCTTGGATGGACTGAACCAAAAGTGTTACTCTTAAACTGCCTCACTAACTCCTCATCTTATCTGCTGCACTGATACCTGCTCCATATGGATTTATACTGTGAACCACTGCTGTTCTGAGGCATTGTAAAAACCTGTGCTGGTTTGAATCTGTGCTCAGATTGAATATCATTAATCACATCGTCACGTTTCTTGAACGCATGACAAACTGTTCACAGTCGAACTCAAAGAGGAACTCTTGTTCATGACTGAACGGTGACTAAGCAAATATATTAGTCCTGGATCGGTCTGACAAAATGGTGGATACATTTGAAAATGAACAATCAAGTGTAAACTCAAATATTCACGTCAGTCACAGCTCAGCAGGAGAAAAGTCTGCGTCCACGTCCGACCAGCTGATCTGAAATCATTGGGCGGTGAGTTCTGTTATTCTTGTTTAATCTTCAGCGTTTCATATCTGAGAAGAACTGAGCAAAGATATCAAAGACTCGACTTAGGATCTGAAAATGATACAGAATCCTCTATAGGAAACTTCCTGCATGTGTGTAATATTGAATATGTGTGTTTCCAGAGAGACTCAAGCATCCAAGAGTCTTACAGTTAACCCTCCTCTGCACCAGTTTAACAGATGCATCGTTCATCAATGACATCAGTGAGTGGAATTTACATAATAGTTAACATACACGTCAGCTTCCCTCACTCTTCCTCCCTGTTATTGATATTTAAACATTAAAAGCATGTGTCTGTCTGTCTCAGATACAGCTTTGTGAAGTTGCACAGATTAATACACAGAGCTGCAGTGTCCTTGTGTTTATGGTGTCGGTCAGGGAATCTTTGAATGTGGGAGAGAGCTGATCTCATGTGAGTATAAGGTCTGATTTCTCCAGGTTCTCCAGTTTCCTTCCACAGCCCAAAAACATGCAGATTTGTGCAGATTGGACACTTTAAATTGAGAGTGAGAGTGAGAGTGAGAGTGGACGGTTGTTGGTCTCTCAGGGGCTCTGTGATGGACTGGTGTCCTGGAACTTGGAACTTTAAGATTCCATCACAGTGTTAATGCTGCAGACACAGAAGCCTGTAAACAGACAGGAAGTAAAAGGTTCCTGCAGACTTTGTTTGTTCGATGAGACAATTATGCTCAGCTTTTTGGCTGCGACTGGAAAATCTAACGCTGGTTTGACTGCCAAGAAGAACGAGTCTCTATGGAGACACAGAGTGTAGTAGAGGAGCACGTGTGTGACACACACACACACACAGCAGCTACGAGTTAAAAAGATGGAACAGAAATGTTACCATGACCTGTTTGTGTGTGTGTGTCTTTGTACTTGACTGTTTACTGGGTCACAGTGGACTAATTATATTCTGAGAACAAATTATGAACTAATCATTGAATACGGATGTAGACTATCATGAGTGTTCGAGCTCTTCCAGGAATGAAAACAAATTGTGGTCAGGAGGGTAACAGCATGAACTTATAAGCAAAACAAAAATACTGAATCATCTTACGAGCATCAATCTATCAAAGCAGCTTCATGTTCAGTAAAAGCCGTAACCACTTCAAAACAGCAATCAAATACAACAGGGGACTTCATTTCAACAACTCTGCTCTGGTGACTGCACCGAGACTGCGCTGCTGCTGCAGGTTTCTCCACATTATTTTCTCTCATAACCTTCATGATGCTGCTGCTGCTGCTGGTTAGCTTGGAAGAACGGCTTTGCATGAGACGACAGCGGAGCAGCAGCGGCGGCCGCCGCACGCCAAAATGACTGATACTGGAGGAGGCGACACAGAGGAAGACGAGCAGAGGAAAATGAATAAAGGACAAAATAAAACTTCACGTCAACATACTGCTGCCGTCGAAATGAGTCTGCCGTGTGTGTGTGTGTGTGTGTGTGCATGAACGTGTGTGAACCACTTCAAGCTGCTGGAAGTGTGTGTTGCCATTGAGATTTAATGAATAGAATTGCTTTTACATGTAATTCATATCTGTAGCCCCAGGATCTACTGATTGCACATTTTCTGCTCTACACTTTATTCCAAATTGTTGCCATAATTCTTCTCCAAAGCAAGTTAATGTGGCAGGTCATCAATAAGCTTAGCCTGCAATAAGTGGAAAGACCTTTGCATTATGTTTTAATTCCTCCTGTGCTCCTCAGCTTTATGCTGTAAAGAATGAAGAATGGCAGAGAAAATGGAGAGAACATGGAGGGGACTATTCAATATTTAACCATTTGCCCCTGGGGAAGCTGCAACCTGAACATCGCCTCTGTGGTTTAAACACAGCTGACCTGGACACTTGCCCTCGAGAAAATATGTCTTTTTCTCATCACATGGCCTCAGCGCGCTCTCCTCCCTTTTAAACAAGATCAATAGCAATGGAATAAAGCCGTCACAAATCCCTCCCAGGAATGAATATTGTCTATTCACTTATTGAGTTTCCACAAAAGGTTGGTCTTCAGCCTAAAGAAGGTGAATGTTGGGCTACAAAGAAAATCTGGGACGTGACATTTTATTTTCACAGTAACTGCGATTGAATTGTTGAAATTTTAAATCTGCAAATACAATTTAAAAAAATTAATTCATTTTCGAGGTCACATGATTTGATAAAGATACATATAAAATACATTATCATATGTCATTTATTGCACTGACTGATGATTTTTTTCTAAAAATAAAAAAGGTAAAACAATGACGCTGTTGTATTAAACACACCCTCATTTAAACCACAAATGAATGATGTACTAAAATCACATAAAGTTTGAATCCCTTCTTCTTATTTTGGCTTCAGTCTTAAATCTGTGTGGTATAAATATGTAAGGTGTATCTTAGGTGTGTTTGCAGAATCTCATCCAGCATTAAAGATGAAAAGAATCCCAAACGTCTGGGTCTCTTGCCTCCACTCTTGTCCTTGACTGAACAGTCACTGCTATCAAACTCAAGTTCTTTTTGCTTTTTGTACTAAACAAAAACAAAACATTGGATTACGTTACCAAGGTAACCACCACCACTGTTTCAAACCTCAGGTAACAACTGGCCTTCTGGTATCAATTTTAAACATTTCAGCAGGTTTTTGCTCAGACTTTTATTAAGAGTCTCAAGGTTGTCGGTGCATTCCTTCACTTTTATCCTCCGTCCATCAACAAATAAATAAATGTACCATGCATGTGGGTAAATGTGCATTTTTCAGAGGCAGAGACGGCAGACATGAATAATTGCTGTCTTTTTTTTCTGCAGCAGTGTCAGGCTCCAGGGCTCAGGTCATCCACACCAAGGCTGATTATGAGAAGCCAATAGTAAATATTTTAAAACACCAAAGAAACTCGTGTGCGTGATCCAACCTCAGCCTCACAAGGTCAGAGCTGATTTACAAGCCGGGGAAAAAGCATTTGGCAAATTTTGAAGGAATCCAGAGTTTGTGGCGGAAGAGAATGTGTGAGTGTTCATGGAGGCAGGGAGGCAGGGAGGGAGGGAGGGAGGGGGGAGGGGTCTGATGACATTACACTGACCTCTGATACTTAGCACAAGAGTTATTACAGCCATTAAGGCTCACTGGGCTGTTGCAGCAGTGTGTGTTGGACAAACCTGCAGCACTTCTTTAATAAAGTGAATCACAGACTGCAGTGAGACAGTACATCAGTCCTGGCATCATACAGCCACACATGCCTTAAAGCGTTATGTGTATATGTATATATATCTATATATATATAGATATATATACATATACACCCCACAGGTGTATATGTATCCACCTGTGGGACTGATGTTAGCCCAGTGATATTTTTCTTTTGGTGAATATGTAGTCCAGCAGCATTAGGCCCATGGTTGCCATAGTAACAGGACTTACTGAGTTAAAATCTAACTTAAAAAGGCCTCACTTTGTGATTTGGAAAATCACAGGAGCTCAATTATGACAAAAATCCTACCGCTGTAAACGTGGAAGAATTATGACACTGTCATTGAGAATAAAGGTGGTGTCAAACTCACTGCTGCTTAAAAATGCTAATATTCTGCCTATGGCAAAAGAGAAGAACATCTGATGGAGCTCATCTGCACACAGGCTCTGGTGCCAAAGCTGGTTACGTGTGTTTTCTCTGTAAGACAACTTTCTTTAAAACAACAACAAAACATCATGGTGGCGTTACAGAGGCGGAGTTGTTTGCTTTCATCCAGAGCCCAAGAAAAAAAGAGCTGGTGATAAATCAAGCAGACACATGAAAGCAGATAGTGTAGTACCCTGTGACTGAGGATGATATTTAGATTCCCTGAGGATACGGAGAGGTTCAGCTCCTCTCATGTCTCTGCGTTACACAAACACACATCACAGAAGAACTGAGACACACTGATGAAGAAGATCCAACAATGTCAACGTCCTCAGAGAGATGAGTCAAGAATATACTCCTGTGAACTATGTTTCTGAGGTATTTTCAATTGTTTTTATGGTCAAATTAAGATTAAGAAATTAAGATAAGATAAAATAGTTGTACTTATTTTTTTACGTGTCATTTTGGACCACCGTGTTTTTACAACAGCCCACAACAGACAAACTAAACATCTTTGATATATTCTCCAACACAGGAAGGGAAGCGAGTTACTTTACTTTACTCAAAGACATTGTTAAGTTTTACACAGCGTTCCTTTAAAGCACCAATTAAACAATTACTTTAAGGAAAAATGTCCGATAATCGACAAAATGATCTAATCCGTAGTCCAACAACACTTTGTTGTCTGTCATGTAACATCCTCACATAACATGATGTAAAAGCACGTGGTGTCTTCAGGTTCAGAGTCTCTGGATTTATCTGCTGTCATTAGTACACCTGACTGTGTGAGGTGTTGATTGGGCCTGGCATTGAATTGACTTCCCACGCACCTGAGCTGCATCTCCTCATCAGGACCATGATGAATATGCAGTCGTCACATTTGTGATAGAACTGCTCTTTGGCTTCTCTGTCTCTGTCCTGCCATGAAAAGTCTCGTTGGATCACCTGCATCTGACCAGACATCTGTTTAACTCAGAGTCAGACTCTGCGTATTGAAGTGTTTGGAACGTGGGAGTCTGGGAGTCTGGGACTCTCAGAACAATCCATGCGTCGGCTATAATTCAGTCAGAGAACATTTGTATTACACCTTTTAAATCTACTCGTGTCTCTGCACAAAGTCCAGCCACACTCTCAAATCTTAACACCTGAAGGACCCTAAAGATGGTAATTTAGAGACGGCAGCGATGATGAGAGGAAATGATTCTGAGGTAATGGGACTTTGGAGCCCCATTACGTTGAGTGTATTGTAGAGAGGGAACAAAAACAGAAGGTAGACTCTCCTACGTCTATATGATCAAAGTACACGAATAAAAGTCTCCAAAAAAGACGAACGCTTCTCATCGTTTTCCTGATGAAAACTGCATGAGTAACACATCACTATTAGCACAGTTAGCAGCTGTTTACAAAGAAACACACACACAGCCTCAGCTCGCTCACTCACACACACATGGGTGGACTTCAGCTACAGCTGCTATCACAACATACTCAGCACTTGTTACAAAATCTCACAATTATCACATGTGAGATTTTGGGATTGTTACATTCTGTATGGAAAAGGGGAGGAGCTCTGACCTACTTAGTGACCTATTGGAAAAGAAGGTGCCGGACTTCTCTTAAGAAGGTGTTGCAGGTGCTGACACCACAACATGTTTGAAACATTAATAATGTTATGGTTTTTTTTATGGCCTTACAGTATGTTTTGTGTGGATGACATCGCTGCTGCTGCTGCTGCTGCTGCTGCTGCTGCAGGATGATGCTGGTCATTTCATTTCCACTGCAAATCAGAGGTTTTTAAAGCTGAAATCCATAAGTGTAACTCTTGGTAATTCATTACTCTCTGCAGGTATAAGAAATGCTGGAGATTTGGGAGAACCTCAGCAATTTATGCCTCACCAACGCCGTGTTCCATCTTCCTATAGATGACTGGCCATTATTCATATACTTTATGGAAGATAACAGCATTAATACTCTGTGTGGTGGCTATAATGTGTCTTTTAAATCAGATCTAAACCAGCGTCAGGAGTCATGATGAGACTTCTCCAGTGGTCAGATATTATCTGTTGGTTATGACATTTGCTTCTTTGAGTTTTGCATTTGCACACTTCAATTCTTTTTGAATTCTTTTCATTTCTTTTTTACAACGACCTGGAATGTGTCTCAGAGTCAAGTCTGAATGAAAAAAACAACTCGGTTTCAAAGAACAGGTACAAAAATGGTATAAAACAGACATATGGTTAATAATAAAAGTCCCAAAGGACAAACAAAGGTAGACAAAATGCTGTGTCTCGTTCCCAGAATGAGACGAGAGTGACGCTGGAAGCAGTGAAGTGAAGAAAAACAGGGAGATGAAAGTAAGAGAGCAGCATGCTGAGGAGGTTTCTGGACTCGCGGGCTCGTACTGTACCTCTGTTGCCAGTGACTGTGGGGTCTGAGGCGCGGGCGCCTAATTGTGCAGTAGGATCTGGAGGAATGGGATGTAGGGGGGGAGTGGTGGATGGTGGCAGGGTGGTTGGGGCGTCTGGTGGAAGGGACAGACACACACACACACACACACAAAAATAATACAAGGACAACAACAACAACAACAACAACAACAACAACAACAACAAAATGAATTCACATGGGGCGTTAGGGCCAATAAAAGAGCAACAAAAATGGTTTAAGGCAAACATTATACAGTGATGGGAACCTGCTGAATGACATCTGAGTGAATATCAATCCCATAAATGTTAGTGGGTCTGGTTTTGTTTGTTAAACATTGTTAAAATGAGCGATATTGTATATAACAAATGAAGCCAATGAACCTTTTATGTTACATGGGTGGAATATTTGACAGGGTTTATTTGCATCATTTGAATATACTGTTTGTATGAATGTTTAATGTTTAAAAAGAGAAACTCGTCACTGTGTTTCTACAGCACGTGGACACATTAGATCTGCATCCTGAAGCACAAACAAAGAACAATGGCTCCACCCACATATACACCTGCTGCTGAAACCACAGGAAACAGGAGAAAACCACAGGGAACAAAGGAGACAGTTGTATAAGTGTTTACCATTAAATGTCACTTGGTTAAAAGTACCAACACTGGTCCATTGACGGTTCTCTTCCCTTGGTCCTCAGGTCACACTGCCCTGCTGTTGCTCCAACACACCTGATTCAGATGAACAGCTCGTCAACACGCCCTGCAGAGGCCTGCTAACGAGCTGTTCATCTGAATCAGGGCAACATCTAAAACATGCAGGCAGACCGATGTTTATTCTCCATTATTGTGTGTTGTGAGCCCAGCCCACAGTCTGCAGACTAAGTAAAGCTACTGTTCTCAGTCCAAACACAAGCCCGATCCAGGACTTTACCACTCCAAACTCAAGTGTACCATGATGTAATCTGTTTTCATCACGGCCACGTGTTCGGAACATTTGGCAGCAAAGTTAATAAAGTTACACTCCCATCTTGGCTTTTAATGTTTATGTCGCTCTGCTTCTTCTTTTTTTTCCTTTTCTCATGAGCCAGTGGTTTTTAATTGGCTGTGGTTCTCATTCTCGGGGCCAACTGTCCTGCGTCTCCCTGACATTTCAGGCTGAGTGTGAATCACCAGGCAGCTAAGTGGATGTCTTTGGGAAGAGAAAAAACGTCTTCTCTTCAGAGGGAAACCATTAAAAGGGTATTTTCCAAGAATTATGGTAGCAATTGTGAAAGGCTAAAAGGTGTGCTAATCACTAATGAAGGGCAGGAACAGACTGGCTGCCATTTCAGACGAACGCGTCATGAATCTGGATCGCAGTCTTTTTTGCAGCATAGAGTTTGTCACTTTAATAACAATACTGTCATTATGGGCATCGTGGCTCCTGCTGCAGTGAGGTCAGAGGTCAGGGAGGCGATTGAATATCACAGAAAAAAACCAGCATGTGATGAAATGTTTGAGGTTTGATTCATTGTGGGAGCTAATGGTTCTGTAAATGATTAAAGTCCTTCTAATCAATATGCTGCTATAGCCTTTTATGTAAATGAAGGTGATGAAGTGTGTGAACTGAACAGAACTGAACACAGATTTCAATTCAGAAGAAAAACTCTGAATGGAAATAACACGTCTGTAAATGGACTGTGAACGCTACGCACCACTGCACTAAACATTCTCAAACACTATATGCAAACAAAGTTCAGACCTTTTTCTTGTCGTCAGTATTATGGGATGAGTTAAAACACATGATGTCACAATAGCACTGACAAAGATCTGTTGTGATTTGTATTAAACTGTTTTTTTTCCTTGTCCTTGCTGTGATGTGATCACATGTAGCCGAAGATCAAGTCGCCACGCCTTAAAAATACCTTTGATTTAGAAGATGATATTTATATTGATACATAGATGTATAAAAGTGTAATAGCATCGTTCTGAGAGTCTTATCTGTTTGTGATTAATAGTCAACCTTGTAGAAACGTATGCGTCTCGTTCACAGGACGTGGACGCAGACCGACACACTGTTGTGTCCAAGCTTTTATGACGTGTGAAACTTTACAGTGAAAACACACACACACACACACACACTCACACATCCTGCGATGACTGCAGAGGTTTTCACACACTGCTGCAGAAACTGCTTCATGAATACTGACATTAACCTTGGAACTGGTTTTTAATCAAATCCTATCGACTATATTAATTTCAACAACAGATTATAAAATAGGTCACTTTTTAAATAAAGACTTGGACACATGTAATAATAATAATAATACTATTTATAATAATGTAATATTTGATTGAGGCGTCTCCTTGCATGGATTGTGTGTCTTTTAGTTCCCATCTCACAATATCTAAGTTCCTAAAACAGAGATGTATCACTGCTCTGCCTGTTTACAGTATTCTTACTTAATGCTGAGAGACAAACTGCAGTGAAGACACAGACGAGGGAAAAACACTATCTGTTTCCCCCTGACACAGAGTCCCTTTATCCTCCACCTCCTCAGGCGTTACTAGGAATGACTTATCCTTCCTGGTGATATTCCTGACAACACAGCAATAAATTCTGCCTCTCTCACACATTTCCCTGGGCCGCAGGTGTATTTAAGGAAAGGCCTTCATTCTCCTCACTAATCACTCTCAGCACTGGTACAGTACGCAGATCAGGAGCCTGTTAATGTTGTTTGTGTCTGTTGAGTGTCTGTTAGCTCCTCCCACTCTTTACGTGTAGCATCACTGCATGAAACCTCATCATCCTCGTGCAGCTTCTGCTCTTGTACAGCCCTTCATGTGTCATGTGATCAATAACCGATGACGTGATCACATAAAACACCACTGGCCACTTATCTACTTCACCTTTTCTTTGAACTCACCGTAGACGTAGAGTATATATTCAGCACTGCTGGTCCCGAGGTGGTTGGTGGCTTCGCAGCGGTAGGTGCCATTGTCTGTCTTGTTGAGTGAAGTGAAGGTGAGGTCCCTGCCCTCTACAATCATCCTGTCCAGGTCAGGAAGTTCACTGCCGTCTTTTGTCCACATCACAGGATCTGGCCTAGAAGGTAAGAGCATGTGAGAGAGAAACGGGACATGTTACATATTTACACAAAGGGCTGACATCAGGGCTGACATCAGGGCTGACATCAGGGCTGACATTGGCTAACACGGACGCCGAGACACTTACGAAGGGTTTCCTTTGGACACACACTCCAGCTTTAAGTACTGGCCCTCCTGAGGAACCGCCAGGGAGTGGACGATCTCCACACGAGGAGCGTCTAGGACAGACAAACACGACTCAGAGACTACAATCATATTTACTGCTTACAGCATTAGGATGACTTTATGTCTAATCTACTCTGAAATAAATGCTACAAACAAAACAGGTTTCAGTTTCAAAGTGTGTGTGTGTGTGTGTGTGTGTACTCACAGTGGACCTCCAGTACTTCAGTAGCCTGCTGTGGTGTCTGTGTGAGTGCCACATGGTCCACTTTGCAGGTGTAGGCCACTCCATCATCATTTCTGTCCACGTGCAGCTGCAGAGAGCTCCGTACTGTAAACGTCTTCCCACTTGCATTCACCTCTTTGGCACCTTTGGAGAGATTTGCATAGAATCACAGATGCAGCACTTTAAAATAGCACGGTGTGATGGCTACACATCAGCGTGATGCTCCTGTGCTCCACTTTGCTTCACCACAGTTTCTCTCTCCTCCACAAAGACAACGGCAAACGTGCAATAACAACACCAACCTGAATGGGAATTTTACAATATTGCATCATATTTGAACCAAAAAGTGTGTTTGCACAATTCATATTTTTGGCTGCATTGAAGAAATGACATAATGATAATTATTTAAGTGAAACCACTCTGTCCTTAAGTTACAAGTTTAACATTAAAGTCTAGATGTACCTGCCAAGATTTCCAGACCAACAACCGTGAATGCATATGGTGTAAACCTAATATTAACTAAATGTCCTCCCTGTACTAATGTTTTTTTAATCACTCTGTTTCAGTCAGAGCTCGAAGAAAAACCCATTTGCTCACTTCCTGGTTGGGCCTCCTTTTGGGAGTCGCTTTATTGCTCCCTGACAAAAGCTAAATCTCACCACACACTTCAAAGCACTCCACTTCTCCCTCATTTCAGTCTTATTGGGATAAAAACATTAACACGGCAAATCACACATTTGGCAATAACTTCAGTCAGCCCCTTAGCAGAGCATCATTATGCACAGTCCTCTCCATCTGTGCAATCTGCTTTCAAGGCTTTCCCTCAAACACCTGCCCTGTGATACAGAGCAAACAGCTGATCCACCCCTCAGTACCCATCAACACCCCAGCGTTTGCCAAAGCAACTCCTGCATCCGAGCATCCGAGCAGCCGAGCTCGGCCGCGCTCCATCAGTTTTGTTTTGTCTGTATAATCCCAACATTAAAGTAGAATGACCAGACACTAATCTTTGACAACACTGGTGTCCTGGAATCGTATTTACTCGTCACGAATCATCCCAGGAAGCAGTGACACAGTAAACGGATCTGACACAGTAAACGGAGGCCTTTCTAACTAATTCTAATTGACCCTCACACGACACAGAGTCTCCTGTACGACCAACACTTTCATCACAAGCTCAGCATATATATTTTCTGAGAGTCTGTTCCTCTGTTTCTACTGTGAGCAGTGAGAGAGAGAGAGAGAGAGACTTCCTAAACAATAACAGAACTGTGGCTGTGTTGATGAAACAGATGACGTTCAATGATGTTTGAAGTTCTGATGAAGCCTCATCCTCCACATATGACACAGATGTTCAGCTTTATGTTATGTAATAGATATGAACATCGTCTTTCAGGGAAGACACTCTGGATGCATGCATGTGTGTGTGTGTATCTTTTCATTGAGGCACACATACTGTAGACCTCTTCCTTATTTGTTTTACCATGGACTGTGCAGGTCTTACACCAACAATACAGCGTAAATACTGTGTCATACACAACAAGCCCTGTTTCTGATTCAAAGCAAAAGCACTCACTGAATCTTCTTTAAATAAAGTTTTACTGTAAAATATTTGCAGCGTCCTGACATTTATTTGAGTACAGAGAAGAGTTTTATAATTTATCTGGAGTTTATAAAGTCTATTTTTATGATTTTATGAAAGTTACACATATCTACCTGAACATATTTATTTAATCCTCTGCTCACATACAGTAAATGTCCATCTCAAGCCAGTTTGTCCATATGAATCCACACTTAACGTATTTCAATCTGTGCCTTGAGTGATTTTCAGTGTGTCCACTGTGTAGCATCTCTGTGGTGCGGTGTGCGCCCTTGTTTGACTCTCTTAAGGAGACAGTTTATGCTCCACATCGTTCCCACCTCTGTGCTCATCTGCTACACTTTCTAAGCATCGCGCCCCACTGTCTCCTCTGTCTCCTCTCTCTCTGCATTCTGCCAATCAACTCTTCCGCTCAGTCACTTTCCTCCAACCGAGTCAATGAGGCTGCCTCCCCCAGAGATGACTGAGTGACAGGTCTGCAGTGTTTGGAACATCCATCCACACCACAGAGGGGGGAGGAGGGGGGGAGGAGGAGGAGGGGGTTCTTCACAAAAAGAGAAACTGTGGGAAACAAAAGAGAGTGAAACAGATGCTATAGCTAAAGAGGGAGTGGATTTCTAATATTATTACACTGCCTGAGCGTCTGTGTCAAACTCTTCCTCATTCTCTTTTTGCAGTCCTACATTTTCTAAAGTGTTATCTGACTGCACTCTTTATCTCTGATTTATCTGATCCAACAAAATAAAATATACATCCCAACAAGAGGGTGTGTTCAATTTCTTAAATGGACGTATGAACACAACAATAATAAATAAATAAATAACTTAATATTGTCTTTTATAAAACAAAATCATGCTATTTGAGAATTATATGAGATTATACTGGCTTTGTTTAAATATATTGACTTGCAGTGTTTTAGGAACCAGAATCCCTGTGAAGTTATTCTGACCTTAAAACTCCATTTATTTTGTTATTGCAGGTTTGCTTTCAGCAAAAAGTGTGTCATAATAAAATGATTTAAATGTGCGGCACTCTGAAACAACAGCAATCAAGAAACGATAGAGTGACTGTGCTGCGTGATTTAAGTGTCTACGCTGATGTAGATTCTCGTCTCACCACCATGTGAATGCACTCTGAT
The DNA here is from genome assembly GCF_958295425.1 of Solea solea. Lineage (NCBI taxonomy): Eukaryota > Metazoa > Chordata > Actinopteri > Pleuronectiformes > Soleidae > Solea > Solea solea. The sequence goes on along the minus strand of NC_081137.1, from coordinate 24,492,786 downwards.
TGTCTCTGTGTCACTGAGGATAAGAGCAATGATAATAATAATACTACAGACATTTTCACTGATGTCATTATTATGTTCACAGTTTGTGAACATAATAATCTTGTACAACATGAGTGCATGTGTGAGTTAGTATAATTGCTCTGTAAATATGGAATCACACTTTAGGTACAGCTAATGTGAACAGTTGACATTAAACCTCACAGGCCCACGACATGCCAGGCAAATATTAACAGCTACATAACTAAGCAACGACGAGCAACTTGTGATGGTAGTTTTTCTTCAGAAATGAATAAAAAAAATACTGTAAATAAATCAAATTGCTGGAGGAACGTCTGAATCCTTGTAATCATAGTAAGTTTTCTTCATTTGCTCAAAGGAGCGAGGTCACTGCTCAAAGGAAGGACTTGAATAATTATTCATTATTTATTATCAGACCTCATAATAAACTCAAGTTAACTTGGACAAAAAATATGTATGTAATCATGAAGTGATTTGTCTCTTTTTAAATGGTAGTAAGTAAAAACACGTCTTTAAGTACAGTTATGAGCAGTCAGCAGGAACTTGTGACATCATACTGTCATTGGAACTCTTTTCTTGTCAAATTTCATGTTGTTTTTGTTTGTTTTCCTCGACTCTTCTCGAATCTTAACCCTGATGAAGCCATTTACTTACAAGCGTTTGTACTCATAGATGTTGTGAAGTGAAAATGTGGAGGAAAAACCCATAAAAGATCATCTCTCTGCAAATATCCAGCTAATGCATTTACAGTGTGCTCAGTCGCAGACACAGCTGTGCTCCAAACAGACTAAAGTTCAAGTTCTATGCCTTTGGATACGAGCACACAACATATGCATAACAACAATCCTCAGCGTAATAACCCGCTCTTTCAGGGCACCACTGCTGCCGCGTCATCCCAGCACAGTCTCAGACAGAGGTGTGAATATTTCCTCACCTGCTGTCCTGCTGTCCTGCCTGATAAGGCATTATTTTTGCAATGTATTGCTAATTATTTTGCAGAGCTCAATGCTACAGGCTGTGGATCTGCAGGAGTCTCCAGACCTCACTGAGAAACAATGGTTGAATTTAAGTTGGCCAGAAACCTACAATAGAGGGGAAATATAAATATTTATCACAGGTTTTTGTGTTGCAGTCTTACTTTCCTGTTTTTTTTTTATTAAATATAAGAAAAATCTATACAATATTGCAAATTTCACCTGTTTTGTTTCCCCTTAACAAAAATGCCTGGCAGTATTTGGTTGTTTTGTGTCCTCACGGCTCTGAAACATCACTGTGAGCCAAGACGTTGCCTCAGAGGATTAAAAAAAGGAAATGACAGGTACAGAAATATGAGAATTTGACTCTTTGATGCCTTTTATAACAGGAGAGAACAGCCCAGAAAAGAGCAGTGACCAGAGGGTTACACAGAAACGTACATTAGTCTGTGGGTTAAGGTGAAGATTGTTTCATTTAAATGCAATAAAAATCATGTTGTCAAACGTGTATTTTGTGATTTGACTGGCGCCTTGTCCTCGATTCACTCCTACAGTATGTGATGGGACGACAACATACTTTACATCATTTAACATCACAGTCAATTAAAGAAGACGTGAAACTATTAACTCATACGTCTCAGACGTCCTACTTTCTACTCAACCTGCAAACCAGAAGACTTTTCATATTATGGTCGAGACTGCAGGTCCAGTGAAGTGTGGAGGAGACATTTTGTGTCTTCCACCAGCGTCTCACTTGCTGGCAGCCCGTGGATGTCCTGTCTTATCTGACCTGTCTTACCGTCCCGAGCCAGCTGACGAGCGACTACGACCAGGGAGCATTTTTAAATGTTAGGAGAGTTTCTATCAGCGGCTGGCAGACTCGTATCATAATGTCCTCGCTGACATGAAACTCCCTGAGCATTCATGAAAACAGCTTTTCACTCGGCGAGGAGAAGCCTGCTCAGTCTCCATGTCTTGGCATTTAAAAGTGGACAGCTGCTCCACCTCCAGCATGTCGCTCTTAATGTGTGTAGACAGTGGGTGTAGCAATATGAGCTCCCTTTTCTCACCACTGTCCAAGACTGTTAACCTGAGAAGTCCTTATACATGAGGAGGAATAATCCTGAGGATGAAGGTTCAGACGTGTGTTTGTATTATGAAATGATTTGTTTGAAAATTGATTCAATGTTTCGACGACACAAATGACGTGTGTGTAAAACAGGAAAACCTCTTGTCTATAAACAATGTAATAAACTCTTCACACAAAGCAACACATGTCATTGCTCATGCTCTCATGCTCTCATGTATATCGACTCCAGGGCTGAATATGGTTTTCAGCATCTTTTATTCATGTCCGTATGACTTGCAGGAGCCATCTTGAAATTCCATCTTTATTGGTCATTGATTGACTCCACCCTGTGGGAGGCGGACAGGATAATTGTGCTTGCAATGCTGAATTTGAAAGTGTGCAAAAGTGCCTCATTTGTACTTCTTTAAAACTAGAAAATGTCCTAATATTCCTTCTTTTATAGTTCACACAGCCACACTTCTCATCAGTGTCAACATTATTCTTTCTGGAATGACTTTCAGGATCGATTGCCTCTTCACATCCCTCAATAGCTCTTTCCGGAGTAAACCCCAGAATAATAATGGTCACCTCATTCTCCTCTCACTCCCAGCAGGCAGTCAAGGACAATTACTCAGAAAAGTTTTAAAAAAGCTGTTCAGCTCTGCAGTGAATCGCAGACCTGAGTGTGCCAGGTACGATATAATAGCTCCATGTCCTTGACTCACAACTTTGACAACAGAATAGAGACGCCACGCAAATCTGAATCAAATCTGGAGTTTTTTCCTTAAGCCTCCTTGAAATAGAGCGATCGCATAACACGATGAAGCAATAACCTCTGCAGTTTAGGTCAGAGAGTTTGAGAACGCTCGTCAGACAGCGAACATCCTCAGCCTTATTTGAAATAAATATTCATTTCATCTGTGCTCGCTCTCACACAGCTCCCTCTGCTTCAGTGGTGTGTAAACAAGTGCTACACGTGGTGATATTGGCAGAGGCCTCTCTGGGTTACGATGTGTAACTGAGATAGAAATATATCATTACTGGGTGGGGACTGAGGGGATCTGAGGGACAAAGAGGCTGAGAAATAAGAATATTGGATTTTGCTCCACACACAAGCTTATGTCCTTATACTTGCACACACACACACACACTTAGCATGTGAATGGGTGATGGACTGCTCCAGTGGCTGCGTCGGCAATATAATCTTCTCTATTCCCACAGATCCCACACCAATATGTCACAATTGTCATTTAGTCCCAGCGTGGTCACCCACAATCAGATGACTTTTCACACTGAACACGTCGCACTCCTGTCAGGATGATGAACACTTCATTTGTGCTCACACAGACCTTTACATGCATATATACACATAACAAGTGCAGGTCAGCTTTATTTACAGCGTGTGATGATGACTGCATGAAAGGAAGATAACGGCTAAAGATAACGGCTAAAGCAGCTCTGCTAACGACCACGTGAACGGCATGAACGGCATGAACGGCATGAATGATGAGACAGAAGAGCACAGTCTCACGTGAAGAGCGGCAACAACACAAACAGATGCTGCCGATGCTGCCGTGCTGAATTAGAGCGAGCACACGGAGGCTCGTCTTGAATTGCCCACCGGGGACAAATAAAGTTTTTGAAATTGAAATTGAAAAGTGAACAGGTAAATCTATTCAGGTTAGCACAAAGACAGGGAGAGCATTTATTATTTTAATTTGTGTAGTATTTCAGAGAGTGTCACTCACTGAAAATGAAATTATGATAATGTGTGTCGGTGAGGTTTCACACACACACACACACTCTGTGCCAGGAGGCAGAGGGAGAAGTGGGTCTGATCAGCTCAGGTGGTTGAAGCACATTTTTCCTCGTCTCGGATGGAGTTTCTTAAGAATGTTGAAACCATGTCAAAAGAGGCTGATTAGAAAAGGTGCAGCGCTTTCTATGGCTGATTTCAAGCTGACACTCTGAACATAATCTGGTCTGGACCAGGTTATGTTTGCTTTGTGACATGGAAAACTCTGGCTTTAGACTCCACATACCTCGCTAAGCCACTAATCTGGCTCTGGAGCACAGGCCTCAGGTTGGAGTCTCACTGGCTTGAGTTTGTTTCCCACATTTAAACACACGTCTGTGTATCTGTGTGTATATGAAGCCACACTCATCATCTATGTAATGATTCACCGCTCGCTTATTATTATAACAACATCAGTGGCAGAAATGCATTTATGAAGTGTAAAACGTATGAGTCATAAAGTACACAAGCACAGACTATTTTCTGACACATTACTTATGAATTAAAAACAGTGTTATACCTATTTATTAAGTATTAATCAAGAATATCACGGTGATATTATTAATATTTCTATCATACAGAGATGATGTTGACAGAGAGGTCAAACGTTTGTGGATGAGTTTGAAGGAGAATTGTCAAAAGTCCATGTGTGAGATTAACACAGCTGAATAAATGTGATGACATGGATCCAATATCATCTCACTGCTACAGTTAATTAAATTCAGAGATAACCATGATATCTGCTTAAAACTGTGTGGAACTGCTGCATTGATTTGGACTTATCTGTGTGCTTATCTGGACCCTGGGCTCAGCTGCTGGGTCTTAAGCTCGGGTAGAAAGTGCTGGACTGTCAGTGGCTGAGGAAGCTTTTCAGTGAGGTCAGCGTGAGCTGCAACGACATCGACAATCAGCTCAGACGCTCCTAACCTGACAGAAACACTGCCACTGAGGTCACTTCTCTTTTGTTTTATATAAGTATAAATCAATCTACGATTAAACTTCTACTAAAACATTGAAACGAGATTTATCTGTGTCTGTGTTCACATTTAAATATAAACACTTTCATCCTTTAATCATTTATTGATATGGAGAAAATGGAATAGATTTCAAAGTCAGGAGTGAAGTAAAGACGACGTTCAGTCACCTGAGCACACACTTCCTCCTCTCTGGGTAAAGAACTACATCCTTGTCACAGTGAATAATATCGTGACATAAAAATGTACAAGGCTGAAATTAAAGAGAGTGGAGAATTATAACATCTGACCTTAATGAGAACGAGGATCCTCTCGAGACTTCCTCTTCTTCAAGGCACCAAGGATTTCTCTGACTACCTGTTCCCTTTATGTGGTGAATTTAAAAGAAGCTTCCATTTGCTTAACAGGAAGCTTTGCTGTCACTCGTGGGCCACAGGGAGACGCAGCCACTCCCACAGAGACACAAGAAGCCTCAATATTCCACTTCTACCCATGTCATGTTTCTAAGAGGAGCAACAGGAGGGAATATTATAATGTAACGACCATTAAGAAACATACACTGCACTTATTATTATATTATATATTATTATAAGGTTATAATTAAACATAATGCGATCACGCGAATGTGATAAAGGTTATAAAGAATATCATCAAGAACCAATAAGAGGTTTTGTCAGTGAGAATCCCAGACTGTGATGATTCAAACCTCTTAGTTATTAGAGGATTAGAGGAGTACTATCATAATAACCAGTCACATTTTATAGTTTATTAATCCTTTGTTTAAGCTCCTGGGAAACACCTGATATGTTATATTCTATTTCTTTGTTAAATTTCCAGTTGTTTCAATTAGAAAGAGATGATTTACATTTCTTTGTCTGACTTAAATCTGCTCCAAGAAGCAAAACAACAACTTTGGCAAACGTATGCCCTCGTGTTGATGATCTGTGACAGTCTTTCCCGCTGGGTTCTGTGTTTGACGCATCTGTTTCTCTCTCCCTGACAAAAGAAAGAAAGAATTCCATCGTTCCATCGTTCCATCGTTCCATGTCCCTCGCTCTCTCTTCTGTAATACCCTCTCTCATCCCGTCATCCTGTCGGCCTCTCGTTCTCTCCCTTTCACGCCGTTACAAAGAGGACGGTCGGTGGAGCGGAACACAGCGGGAGGAGGGTGGAAATGAGCTGTGGGGTCCAGTCAGTGTGATTTAAACAAGGGAGGCTAATGTGCTGGTCTCAGAGCGGAGGACACGTGCTCAGCAGCAGCAGCAGCAGCAGCAGCAGCAGCAGCAGCTTCACGTCAAAGATATTCAGACTCTTTTTAAAAGTACCTTTGTGGCACATCGTGAGCCGTGTTTGACGATGACGCCCAGTCACAAATGTGAAGATAATTGCAAAACGTGCAAAACACTGAGGTGTTTGCTCACAACGGGAGGCAACTGCTGATATCATTAGTCACATTAGTATAATATTATTACTGTAAAAACAAATGATAGTAGTAACAGTAAGAAGGATTAATGTCACAACACTAATGTGTGTCACTGACAAAGATGCTCACTGAATTCACAAGTCAATTCTTTGTGATTTCAACCTTAAAATAGAAAAAATAAAAAACATAAATGCTAAACTTAACACCAGGAAATAATCAGCTCATTTTCAAATTCTTATTTTTTACTTTCGACTCTTAAGTTAAAGAAAGTTGACATCAAACAGGTGGATGAGCAGTATATTTAGTTTCGTTATTTTAAAAGCGAGTCTCATGATTGACACATGGTTGAATCCAGACGTCACGTACCTTTGACCTCCTTCTCGTTCCTGAACCAGCGCAGGTCAGCGGCGGGCTTGCTGCCGTGAGTCATGCAGGTCAGAGTGATGTGGTCTCCCTCCACAGCCGGCTTGGTGAAGCCATCGATCTCTGGCTTCTGCGGCACACCTGCAGGACGGAGTGAGAATCACAGCCGTGGAACTAATTGAAATCAACAACAACGTTATCTCGTCGTATTGAAAAGTGGTCTCCAGCTCGTCCTCCTGCAGGGAGATGAGCGAGTGAGTGAGTGAGTGAGTGAGTGAGTGAGTGAGCGAGTGAGCGAGTGAGTGAGTGAGTGGACTACAGAGCAGCACACGCTGGTCTCTAACCACCGGGCCATTCCCATCTTTACGGGTCAGTTCACATGAATTATAAACCACCATCTTTTCTCTTGTACGACGAGTGGTGTTAAGTCATGCACTTTGTTCTAGGGTGGTGAGACGTCTGTCTGTCTGTCTGTCTGTCTGTCTGTGCAACAGCTCCAATACAAGACGAGTGACTGGACTTTTATTTATGGTGCTGAAGCTCACAGAAGTGAAAATTGCATTTTAAAAATGGATCACTTGTTTCTGGTATTTCTACTTTTTCTACCTTTAATAAAACAATGTGTTCATGTGTGTGTGTGTGTGTGTGTGTGTGTGTGTGTGTGTGTGTGTGTGTGTGTTAACACCGGTTAAGTTTAGGGCTAAGATTTGAACTAGTGCTCCAACTAACAATAATTTTCATGATCGATTAATCTGTCGATTATTTTCTGCATTAATCGAGTAATCGATGAGTTCATAGTTGAACAGTGTTTGTCAAACGTGGAAATGATGATGTTCTCAAATGTCTTATTAAATGTCTGATTTAATTTGAATGATTTCTTTGTTTTATGGAGCAAAGACAGGAAGAAAATATTCACATTTAAGAAGTTGAAACAATCAGAAATCTTGTTTTAATAATGGAAAAAATTATATTTAATAATTTAATAAATAATAATAATAATCGATTAATCGAGTAATTGTTTCAGCTCTAATTTGAGCTGTGGTTAAGTTAACTGGTTATGGTTGAGGTTAGTGATAATGATTCGTAAAAGCTTTGTCTAAATAAGTAGAAGTTAATGCAGCGTCATTGGAGACCAAAGCCTGGTCCTAATGAGACAGAACCACATTCCTGAGGACATGGTTTAGTTTAAAAGATGTTAATTGTGGTCAGGTTAAGATTAGGATTAGGCATTAACTGGATAAACATGGGGATAACGCTCTGTGTAGGCTGTGCAAATGAATAAATGAATGGAAGGTGACGCAGCGTGCTAAGAAGAATAGCTGCGCACACCTGTGTGTGTGTGTGTGTGTGTGTGTGTGTAGACCACAGACAAGGACACGAGGTTGTACAGAAGATGTTAATTACTGGCCTTTCCTATAATGAGTGTTTTAAGTGTGTAGACTCTTCCTTTCTAATGTCAATGAGCAATAAGTCTGCCTCAGGCTGAGCGACTGAAAGGTCTGTCAGTCAATGCCATCGACTCACTGTGGCCTCGTCTCACCAGCTGCTGGAGGTTTTATTACCACCTGAAGGTCCTGCCGTGTTCCGCTTTTCATCGTGGTGATGGGAGAGTTTCCTGCCCGGCACACGCAGCCAGAGTCTGACTAACGCTGCACACGCGTGCATGCTTTTCTCACTGTCTACGCTCAGTGTCAGTGTCGTCACTGCAGAGAAGTGGCTTCACTCGTATAAAGTATATAATAATAATAATTCACATTTTCTCATTTATAAGCAGATGACTTTCCTCTCAGAACTCAGCGTCCTATAATCAGACAAATGTGTTTATTAAATCTCTGTTTTCTGGTTCACGTCCACCACTGATTTAGTAAAAATACAACATAATTCTCTGCATATCCTCCATGAGAATGAGCCTTTATTCCCCAGAGGGAGGTTGTTAATACAGAGTCAGCTCACGCTTCTGGAGGTCGGGTTGGTTCGTGGAGCGAGTTTGTCTTATTGATAAAAGTGAAATCTTCGTCCTAAGGCAGAAGTCCCATGTTCTCATTGTATTTGTGGATAAACGTGCAGCAGCTGTACTTCCACTAACATGAGCAATGGGAAATTAGAAAGATAGATGAAGTCAATTCAATTAAATAAAGAAACAAAAGAAAGAAAGTGTCTTTTTTGTCGACTCATGATGAAAAACTAACATGAAAGATGTTTTCTGCACACGCAGAAATATCAATTTATCTTAAAGGAAAAACAATAGATGTGTCAAGGCTGTAAATACATCTTCCTGTGATTTAGTAAAGTTTTCTATTTTCACTGATATTATTTTGTGATTTGACGTCACTCTGTGCAGCACTTTGGTTTTTAGCTCTGGTTGTTTTTAAATGTGTTTATAAATACATTTGAGTTGAGTTGAGAACGGTGTGAACCTGTTTATTTACTGTGCATATGATTCAAGTTTTCTTGATTCTCTTCCAAAGTAATAAGTGTGTGTATTTGTACTTACCCAGAACTGTCAGGTATGCTTTGGCTGTTCTGACGGGCATGGTGAAGAGGGAACAGGTGTACATGCCTTCATCAGACAGTGTGACGTCACTGATGCTGATGGTTAACTCCGCCCATGACGCGCGCACCAGCTCAATCCTGTTGTCTCTTAAAGCTGAACACAGAGACAGAAAGAGACAGATGATGATTGTTACTGTGTGAAGGATTCTACAATAAAGCAGAAGACAGTTTCAAGTAAACATCATTGTTGTTTCACAGAATCAGCACAAACACAAAAGGAAAGAACATAAAATAAAGAAAGAAGTTTTGTTCTCATTTAGGGAAAAATAAAGCACGACAGAACTTTTCCTCTTTTCTTATTTTACTGTGCGATTGTTGGCTCATGTTCCTCTCTCTTGTTGGCTTGAGTTTAACATCGATATGTTGATTTGTTGTCTCTGTCCCAAACCTCTCCTCCATATGTTCCTCTCACTCTAACCCTAACCGGTCGAGGCAGATGCTGTACATCTTTGAGTCTGGTTCTGGTTCTGGATCTGGATCTGGTTCTGTCAGAGATGTATTTCTGTTTTCTCTCTCCACTGTTGCCTGGTGTTTTCTCCTAGTGTGAACTGTTGGGCTTCTTTCTTTGTTTTGCAGCTGGAGACTTTTTCCCTTTTTAACATAGTTTTACTGCACAATGAATTCATTTTTCACTTAAACATTTTGCCAGTTCATCTTGAGTAACAATGACCAAATTCCTCATTTGATATTGTTACTTTAAGTCATAAAAAAGCAAAGCTGTGTGGTGTAAATAATGAATGTGTGATTAGATTTAAAGGCACAAACAATCACGTCAAAAAGTTCCCTCAAAACTGAACTTTCTATTGAATCTTTAAATGTGTGTGTCAGTGCACCAGCGTCTCACCTGCTGCACACAAACAGCCTTTTCTGCAGGAATCTCTTGGAGACATTTTACTTATATGAAAATGCAATCTACCAAAAGACATACGGGAATGGAAATCAATAATGCAATAACAGGTTGAGAACGAGCCCTAATGAGAGTTTGGCAAGATGTGAGACTTGGAATGGATTTGCTGAGATTGGACGGTCAGTTGAGAGATACTTGGTACTTAATGTCTATGATACAGTGAGAGCAGGCGTTACGCTTCAGACTGTGCTGACACCTTGAACATGATATGATTCATGCCTGCTGTGCCCAGTGGGTAAAGATGTGATATTAATAAAAGGAAAAGACAAGTTTGTACTTGAATGACAACAACAGCGACTGATGTGTGCACACAAACACTTCATTTATACTTATACTTATATTCAATCCTTCCCTTTGTAAGAACAACCTTTGTGAACACTCAGGTGCAGTCCGTGTGTATGTGTGAGCGTCTTCAAATGAAAAGATGTCGAATTATTTGTGTGCATTCTCTTTCATGTGCGACCACATGAAAGAGAACTCTTATGGTAAATGTGAGCAATGACACAAAGAGTGGAACAACCGTGTGCTTTCATACCCTCTGCAGAGTAAAGGCCATTACAGAGTCTGTTTGTGGAGAACTTTAAAGAGTGGAAGGTATCTAACATGCTGAAAGTCTGTTTCAACATCCCAACACTTTGAGACAACATTAAAAAAGTGATGTTTCCTTTTTTCCTTTCACCTCATGTGACCCTCATGTGGAGCATGTGAGGTTTCATCCGAACTCTGGATCAATTCAAAATCTAACACTTCTTAAAACGTGACTTTCAGATCATCTGCAGTGATCTCTATATGCTGCATGAACATGCTTTACATGTTGATACATGTTATTTACATCTGTATTTCTGTAAGTATATACAGTGTGTGTGTGTGTGTATGTAGTGAATTAACATGGCCATTAATGCAAATACAAAGCCACCATATTAGTTTTAGTCTAAAGTCTATATAGTGAGACCAGACACACATTTCTACAACCTGTCAATCAAATCAAAGAAAATACACTCAGACAAACAACTCATTATTTCAGCCTTTGTCTCAGTCTCTCAGTTTCCTCCCTTTCCTCCCACCATGACCTCAGTCTGTATACTCAGCAGCAGCAGCAGCAGCATCAGCAGCATCAGCAGCATCAGCATCAGCTGTGGTGTGGTTTCCGGCAGCAAACCCCTCCCCGCCCTAATGGGTACGTGGTCTTTGGCCGGTGAACCATCTGGCGCCGCTGTCTACAGAGTCTGTCCCAGCAGCAACAACATCAGACTGCACAGGATAGAGAATTGCACCAACAGGGTGAGGAAGAGGAGGAGGAGGAGGGATGCTGAAGCATGTCTGATTCCCTTGACACAGCAGTAATATTTTACAGATCTTCATTATGTAAACTAACAACATTAAAATGATGTCTAATCTGTTTTATTATAGGAAGTGGATCCTAAACGTTACACACACACACACACACACACGCACAGGCACAGTGAAGTTTGACAAAATGTTTGTTGTAAAATGAAAGCAACAAAAGCACAGTCCACTTCTCCTGCAGAGTTTTCTGTGTGTGTAGAAAACTGTGAGTCCAGAGCAAGGTTGAATATCGACAGCAAGCAGAGGTGAGAGATGTATCCTTTGCTGTGTGTGTGCAGGTGTCGCAGACTCTGCTGCCGTGCATCAGTGCTCTCTGCCCTGAATACGTCCACGTTACAATCCATCGACATCCAAGAGGAATCGTTTCATATTCAACAATAACTGACCTCATTTAGCCTTCGTCTGCATCTCTACCAATAACACGAGACCAGAATATGTTTGAGAGTCAGAGACTTTACAAACTCAACAAGGACCTTGAACACGACCATTTTATGATTTCTTTAGCAGACACTGTTTAATATTAAGTCACTTATTTGCTGAGTTTGCCTTGAATGCAGCCATGATCTGTTTGTTTTTAAATATCTAATGGAAGAGAAACACAGAGAACAGAGAGAAGGTTTACTAATAAATCAAACGTGATGTTTTTATTCTTATTGAAAAAGACAGTGAATGATGTTAATGCTGAATCTCACATTTAAAACACAAAACACAGGTACAAACAAAAAAAAAGCTTATTGTCATTTTCACAGCTCTGAGTGAGATGAACGTCATCAGTGTCTGCATGTGGATAAGTGTGGGTGTGGATATATCTATATATATATATATATATATATATACATATATAACATACTGTGTAAGGATAACAACGATATAAACAAACAGCTGACTTCTATTTACTCATGTTTTCCTGTTTGTTTAAGGACAAAACCTCCCTGACATCAGTAAAAGATGAAATAAAAAGAAGCACCTTCATCAAGCTTTTCTCCAGTTCACAGTAAACTGGTCAGTGTTTGTGTTTAGATCCAGAACCAGGACATCTGTGGCATCTGTGTGCTTCATACTGCATCTGATAGAAGCTGCTGTGCACTGTGTCTGCTTGGCTGATTATGGCTGCTGTCAGAACCTCAGCTGAGGCAAACCTCTTCCCCTCCGGATGCTTCCCACTCTGATGTCATCTGTGTTTGTTATTTTCTTATTTTATTTTTTACAGCACACAGAGATTCATCGTGTTAACTCAAGACTATTCGACGTCACAAAAACAAGGTCACAGAGACACGTCGCCACCTCCTGCACCAAACACAATTATGTGTCCACTCTCCAAATCGGACTAAGACACGGTCAGACTTAGTTCTGAAGTCAGAGGCAATTATTCATTATAATCATTGTTTTCAGACTCAGGTAAAAACAAGTGTGAAAGTGACTTTGAAAGCTTGTTCTGTGAATGTGGAATAACACAGCTGATGATTCTGTGATTCATCCATGTGTTGCACACACACACACACACACACACACACAGAGAGAGAGAGGAAAGCAGCACATTTCTGGTTTCTGCTGCATATAAACAGCAGGTTTCTCTTCCACCATCACAAGCAGCAGGTGAGTAAAGATGGTGAATGAAGGCTTATACATTTGTACATTACAGACATGTTTATTTCAAAAGCACAGAGTGAATGCAGAGTAAATTAAACTCTGAACTCACATGCTTTTAGTCATGTTTGTGTTACGGGTCCCAGAGATGTGAGACCACATTAACAAATATATACCTGTGATAGCAGGTAAAGGAGAGAGACACATGAAGAGCAGGTTGTCGTTTTCCCCTTAACAGGCTGTCTCTCCTTTTATTAAACATCAATTATCACATAAGCACAATGTATAACAAATCTCAGTGTTATGTTCAGATTTACCTTTTCACAAAACAATCAAAATCAACATTCTAGTCTCACAAATTGTCTCATCTTTTGCTCTTTAAACATAATCTCTGAAATTCAGATTCATAACAGTTCCGTAAATATATATATTACCTTTTTTCACCACAGTCCAAACTGATAGAAACACTAGTCCAGGTAGTGTAATTTCGCTGCTTAAATCCTTTACCTATATATATATATATATATATATATATATATATATATATATATATATATATATATTTATATATATATATATATATATATTTATATATATATATATCTCTACCTTGCTCCCATAGCAGGGCACTGAAATTACTAAATTAAACAAAGTGCTTATGTCAAAACTAAATCTACCTGGCAACAGGCGCATGAACAAAATAAAAACAAAAATAATTATGTCAGATAAAACTCATAACAATACACTTTCACAACAAACAGACTTTTCACTTATAGTGCAACTGCGGCCGCGCGCGGCACAAAATGGCGTCTTCGCGGGGAAACTTTCTTATATGTTCTCTGTCAATTAGTAACAAAACATTAAGATAACATGCTATAAACAATCACGCTCTTAATATTTGTTAATATAGAACAAAATCACGGAGTAAAAATCGCGGTGTACACACACACTGACCTGTGATAGCGACACATGAAGAGCAGGTTGTCGTTTTCCCCTGAACAGGTTGTCTCTGAGCGGCAGCGGTTGCACACCCCTAACCATTCCCCGGGCAACTCTTGGGAAACAACGGTTCCGCCCTCCCCATCTCAATATTTGTGTTGCACCACCGAAATAATAAATCATTAAAAAACAATACTTTGCATAAAATAATTGCAATCATAAAAATAAAACAAAATTGTGGTTACCTATTTTAGGTGTGCCACATTTGCACATCTTGTCCATTTATTTCCTTCCTCTTTTCTTCCTTCCTCTCCTTCCATCTTTTCTGCGGCCCCTCCCTGTCCTTCCATCTATCCAGGGACACGATGCATTTGTATAGAACCTTGGCAGGTGTTTGCTCATTCAAGTGACACAATTTTATAATGAGAAAAGTGCAAATTTCGGAATATACCGACCTATACACCTGACTCTGTCTGGATGTGACTGTTCTCTTTTTCTTGTCAACAACCTGTCTGGGGACTCTGTGTGTGTGTGTGTGTGTGTGTGTGTGTGAGAGAAGGGGGTGGGGAATGCAATGTTTATTGAATAGCTTAACGCATATTTGGCACCTCAGCCATTTCTCAACCTCCATTACCTGTTATGCCTTTCTGAGAAATACCGTCTTTTAAAAATGTAAGACGTGCCATACATTATACAGTAATTGGCTTGGAGATTTTTCCAGTGACAGGAATGATTTTCTTTCATCAGTTACTACCTGCCACGCCGGGTTCAGTGGGAAACCTCCAGCAGCCCGACTTCATTAAATCTTTTGTGAGAAGTGGGTCAGCGAGGAGACAGCTCCTGCTTAGAAACCCTATTGTATTCTGCATCAGATGCATTTCCCCCTTAAAGCCTGAAAGTAAATGAACAGTTGCCCCATTTTTTTACCCACTGCAACCATTCTTCAAAATGACACAGCAGAGTGTTTGAAAAGTGGACAGTATGATAATAATCCCGCCACACTTTCCTACAAGAACAATTTGTCCAGTTTCATTTCAACACGTTATTTTTTCCACAATTCCTTGTTCAAATATGTTCTTGTAGGAGAGAGAGAAATAATTTGCCTGCCATTAAGTCTGAGATAATTTTCTTTTCTTTTTTCTTTATTATAAGTGTCTCTTATAATAAAGGCAGTCAAAACTGCACCTCTAAACGCTGTAGAGTACAATGTGTTTAATAAAAGGCTGAATATTTGAATAAAAGACATTCAAAAATGAGAGAAGACACAGGAAAATGCTCAAGGTCAAAGAAAAAAGTTTGCTTGTGTCTTTTCGAGGTGATAACTGTTTCTGAAAGCTTTCATAAAACGCCTCCTTAATTCCTCTCCTTTATCCCACCAAGGCCTACCTAGCATCTAGCCTTTCCACTTTTTCTTCCTCATGTTTTATGGTCCTAGTCTTGGGGAGAGGGGACTTGTTAGGGATCTTTGGAGATTTACAGGCGAGTTTTTTTCTATCAGAGAGAACACCGCTCCAATCTTCAGGCCGATATGAAGGGATGTTTGATGGAGGCACTCTTCCAGGAAATAAAACAAAAAGACAGCTGTCTCCAAAGTTTAACTTTCCTGCTAAGATTAAGCTTTGAGAAAAAGTTCTTCTATATGTTAAATAAAAAGTCTGTCAGGCATTTCTTATTTTGGTATTTACTTTGGAAAACTTTAAAAGCCAATCCCCTAAATTGCTCAGTCACAGATACTCTGAATGCATCAAAGCTTTCATGGTTACAGACTGGAGGTGGAATGCTTGACATTCCACAGGCGCACACACACACACACACACGTATGTGCATACGTGCACACACACACACACACACAGACACACACACACAAGCACAAACAGCAAGCAAATTGATTCAGGCAGCTGAATATCTGACATCTGAGGACCAGAATAGTTTCATATTCAGCAGCTCAGGGGTCTAAAAAGCAGCAGTTGGCTCTTCGCTGCTCAGCCATAACACTAATCTTAATGTTTAAACAGATTCAATCAATCTGCAGTTGACAGGGCAGAGATGTCCAGCACAGGTGCAGAGAGAACTCTCACATCTCATCACCTGTGGAGAGCTGCAGATGACAGTGTGTGTGGTGACTCACTGGGTTCAGGATAAGTGTTAAGTGTAATATTAGCGCGGCTGTTGTGTCTTTAACTTCAGCCAAATCAATCATTTCAACTGCATATGTTGGTAGAACAGAGTCAGTTTAATTTAATTAGATTTTTAATTAGATGTGTACAGACTTTTATTCTGTATTTACTAGTTTTCTTATCATTCTTTGCTCTTTTTTTATCCTGCACAAAAACCTGCGGTACATACTAACTGTGAGCGCAGATGGCAAATACAATCTCTCTTTAATCTCTTAAAGAATCATCCAAATGGATGAATAACTGAGTAAAATGATTGAATTATAAAATATCATATTTGACAAAGGACCACACATAAAAATATGATATAATAAATAACATGTTTCTTAAATGAATATTTGAATGACCTGTGAAACAGCACAAGGCAAACACCTGTACGTGCTTATAAGGGCAGGTAAACCTTGATCTTCAGAAACTTTAAATACAGACTTTGGGAGTTCTGTCACAAGAGAACTGTAAAATCACAGTCGCTCACCTCGTTGAATAAATGATTTAAAAGTCATAAACCTTCACCACTAAAGACCTACAAGTTTAGCCTGGGAAGTAATTACACATACAGTAGGTTCTTTCTAGTACGGCAATAATGAAGAAATGAAATCTATGCCTCAGCAAATGGTGCAAAATGTCTTCATCGAGGAAATAAATCCATATAATCAAGTCTTGAAATACATGAAACCAAAAGAGCCATTTGTAAAGAGATATTAGTCTTTTCTGAATCTCATAAAAGAGAGAATCCCTCTTGCTCGGTGCTCATCTCGCTCTCACTGTCAGAGAACAGTTGAAGTCCCTCAGTGGAAACTGATGGAAGGGACAAAAACGTCCCATTTTCAGGACAATGACTTATTTGAAATTCAAACAACTCTTCACAACCACGGCGACACCTTTGAGAGGACGGGAGACGCAAGAGTCGCCGCTTTCATTTGACTAAATGTCTTGGAGGCGAGACTCGACGTTGACATTAAACAACAACAGGCTCCACTCAAAGCTTTTATCTCTGTAATATATTTATGCTTTTAACAGACACTTTGTGTCACACCACACATGCACAGGTCTGTTGAATTAGACTGACAACATCATTGTAACCACTTCAATCAAGAATAATAACAATAATAATTCAATCTGTAAGTAATACATCTTTTTTTTTTACATTTCTACACTACACTAAACATCCTCCTGTCAGACCGTGGAGAAAACATCTGAGACATCTTTCCTTTCTCACGGTGGCAGAAAGGCTTTAGAAAGACCTGGATATGAGTACATCATCTCCACCAATCACAAATCAGTGCTTATCCATACCATAATGCTTACCTAAAACATGAAATAAAGTTGCATACAATCAAATCATTGTCAAATGAGTTCCCACAATGCACATGAAGCCTATTAACGCCACTCAACTCTCTCTGTGTGATTCTCAGTAAAGTGTCTGGATTAAGCGCATATGGGATTTACACAGACTTCCTTCATTATCCTTCTGTCCACTCTGCGTCCGTCTCTGTTTGTGGACTCACAGATTGTGACTGTATGAACAGTGAGCAGCTCTGTGTGCAGCAGCTCTGTGTGCAGCAGCTCTGTGAGCAGCAGCTCTGTGTGCAGCAGCTCTGTGTGCAGCAGCTCTATGAGCAGCAGCTCTGTGTGCAGCAGCTCTGTGAGCAGCAGCTCTGTGTGCAGCAGCTCTGTGAGCAGCTCTGTGTGCAGCAGCTCTGTGTGCAGCAGCTCTGTGAGGAGCAGCTCTGTGTGCAGCAGCTCTGTGTGCAGCAGCTCTGTGAGCAGCTCTGTGTGCAGCAGCTCTGTGTGCAGCAGCTCTGTGTGCAGCAGCTCTGTGTGCAGCTCTGTGTGCAGCAGCTCTGTGTGCAGCAGCTCTGTGAGCAGCTCTGTGTGCAGCAGCTCTGTGTGCAGCAGCTCTGTGAGCAGCTCTGTGTGCAGCAGCTCTGTGAGGAGCAGCTCTGTGAGGAGCAGCTCTGTGAGGAGCAGCTCTGTGTGCAGCAGCTCTGTGAGCAGCAGCTCTGTGAGGAGCAGCTCTGTGTGCAGCAGCTCTGTGAGCAGCAGCTCTGTGAGGAGCAGCTCTGTGTGCAGCAGCTCTGTGTGCAGCAGCTCTGTGAGCAGCAGCTCTGTGTGCAGCAGCTCTGTGAGCAGCAGCTCTGTGTGCAGCAGCTCTATGTGCAGCAGCTCTGTGTGCTCTGCTCTGCCGATGCCATGAAAAAAGACCCCAACCTGACCCCCTGGTGTGATATGGAATAACCTGCAGAGAACATCAGTTGTTGATTGATTGTCATGTTGACTGCAGCTTCCTGCTACTACGCTTACTAAAAAGAAGGGAAGGGGAGTGAAAATGTGAATGTTTGTGAATTGTAATGCTGTGTACATGTGTGCGATTCATACAGTCACAATCTGTGAGTCCACACACAGAGACGGAAGCAGAGTGGGCAGAAGGATAATGGAGGAAGTCTGTGTAAATCCCATATGCGCTTAATCCAGACACTTACAAGAGAGTGTGATTCATACTCTATTACACTGGACTAATGCAGCTGAGAGACACAGGGCACGGTCATTTCAGCAGCCTTCAACCAACAAAATAACACCCATGAATCCTATTTATGGGGACTTTAGTGAAGAGGGTGTGAAAGGTCAGGGATAAACCCTCTGTACTTATTAGCCATTAAACATGACTGGATTTGTGTCTGTGAATGTGAGCAAAGATAGAAAAGCTTCTCTGCAGAACCATGGAACTGTTTAGATTCAAAGTCTTTTCTGCAGATTTCATTATCTCACAGGCACTGAGGTGTAAGACTGATGAGGATGTTGAATTCCTACAGTTAATATAATATATTGCATATTAAATGTTTAATATAGATAACATTTTAGCCATGTATATTATGTACCGCGTATATATTAGTTCATATTTTTCATCTATTTTTATTGTTATAAAAACAATCAAATCTAAATTACATTACATTTAAACATTCTATTTCAGCACATAAATGTGGAGTCCACTGCAAACGACTGTCGATGCTGAAACGGAATATTTTTTGCACCAATCAATTAAACAACTATCCGAGCCTCAGGTATCTGTGCTTGTTCTTTTGATTCATACTTTACAGCTGGAGCTGGAAGCAGAGAGGTGAGAACAAGAGGACTGCAGAGAGAGGCAGCTGCACAGCAGCGTGCATGCTCCACTCAGAGAGTCTGTTGGAGCAAAACTCCCTTTCCTTCCTATCTACTATGGATTGCAGTGAACCTGCTCCACAGTTTACACTGATCATGTTTGTACTTGTTGTGTTTATCTAAAACTGTAGTGTGTAAGTCTTTAGTGTGTAAGTGCGCTGCTGTATACACACAAACAGTCCCTCAGTCAGGTCTGATAGTTTTGCGAGACAGAGCTGGTGTTCAGATGAAGGATGCAGCATACACATAATGTAACCTACTTTACCTGTAATGGCATGATTTTTGTTCACAGAAGCAGAATAATCAACAACATCAACAACCACAAGAAAAATCCCCAAACGTGAGTTCGGCAGCAGCTTTAAGCGACTGCTGAACTCACAGAACGAGCGATTCTGGCGACAAACCAACAAACAAACAAACAAACCAACAAACAAACAAACAAAAAGAGACGTTCGTGGCAGGTGATGCTCTCCTCTGCTAATCCTCCTGCTCAGACAAAACAAGTCGTATGCAGAGCTGACCATATCAGAGGTGTTTGTGTGTGAGCGTGTTTGTCTGTGTATATGCGCACACCAACATTTATGAGACAAAGTAGAAAAGAAGATTTACCCTCATCCGTCATCCTCAGAGGAACTGATTTAAGACCACATGAAAACAGCATCTGGCATCATGTGTGTGTGTGTGTGTGTTTTTCTGACTACACCTGCTGTAAAAACCGAGCAGGGAAAAAAACAGACTTGTGAAATGTGGGGCAGGCACTGTAACACAACACAGGCACCTGACAAACAAAGAGGCTTTTTGTAGTTTCTTCTCCAGTCTGAAATAAATTAAATAAAATGCTGTTTTTTTTTAAATTTGTTTGGTGCATCATCGACCACAACGCCAACACTGGAAAAACATCTGTCAATCTCCAACTCACCTTTCTTGTCCCCAAAAAAAAGGGTCTGCTGTGCCGGGTTTGACCACTGGAGGGAGGTGTTGTCGTTGTACTCCACACGGCAGGTCATGTTTGCCGTCCCGCCCTCTGTCACTGTCACATTCTGAACAAGAGGGTACTGACCGCTGATGCCTGCAACCAAACACAGTGAGAGGACATGATTCACAGGGAGACAGAGTGAGACAGATGCTATTTATATTATATTATAATACTACCTTTGTAAGGTGGCTTTGTTAATTATGTTTTAAATACATTTCTCTTCAGTGTAAAGACAACCATCAACTACAACTAAACAAATGAGTATTTATCATAAAGACACACGTAAAAATTTAAATACTTTTTCTGTCACTAGAGAACAAAATAAACTTCTCACACTGTAGAAAAAAACAGAGAAAATGTGATGATTCCAAATCACATGTTCATGCAGGATGGCCACTCACTACTGTGTGCTCAACTGGACGCTAACATAGAAGAAACAGGGGATTTTAACCAATTACAACACACTCTCTGTGGATTTGTGTGCATGTTGTGTGTGTGTGTGTGTGTGTGTGTGTAATTCCTGCGTTGCATGGGAGAAACAAATACTGACTGTAATTGTGTGCAAGCTCCACGCAGAGTGGAGCTAGTTTTCAGCACCATGGACAGGTCACCTTCACAACTGGTTTATCAAAAGCTGCCTGAAGATTTTCAGAACTAAGGACAGCTCACTCATTCTGTGCGTGTGTGTGTGTGAGTGAGTGAGGTGAGTGAGGTGGGGGAGGCGGGGGTGTGCATGCAAGTAAATAATAATAACCATAAATCTATTTCTGTCTTCATCCCCCGGAGGAGAGGTTTTAAACACTGTGTGAATAAAGTCTTAGGTAAGAGAGATTATTCATCTCCAGCTAACTCCCCTGTCTGAAGCACAAGCTTTCCCAGGAAAGGATCATAAAGATGAAGAAAAACAACTGTACAAGAGGAGATTTTCAGATTCAAACACTGCTACTGTATTAGACCAAAAACCACCACCACAGTGTAATTATCAACAGCTTCTTCTGTGTTTTCCTCACGTCAGTTCATGATTGGGAAGATAAATAAAAGCCCAGAGAAGGAGCACTTGTCTGCAGGCTGAGCAGGTTTCACAGAGACCTGCGGTGAAGGACGCGTGGAGAGGAGAGAAGATGAGGTGAAGGAGGGAAGGAGCGCTGGAGAGAGGTAAGTCAAGGAGCACGGGTCATTTCCAGTGTTGATTAAGGCCTCCCGAGGTTAATCATGCATGTGAGAGATAGAGAGGGAGGAGGAGGGGAAATGGAGGAAAAATGGGTCTGCACTATGGGAGGCCAGGAATATGTTTTATTCATGGAAGTTTTGCATGAGGCATGATCTGCCAACGATTTACCATTCTCCCGCGCCTGCCCTCACTCTCTTTATTACATCCTCTCTTTAAATCACTTACTTTCCCTCCTTTTTCTCACTCTTACAGTTGGGGCATCATGCAGCCTGGTGTGATCCACTTTATTTCCTTTGTGCTGGCGACAAAGGACAGTTAATGGTTTAAATTTATAGCCAATGGTGGCAATGAGGATTTCTGAGCCAGGTTCTGCAAAATATGACATGGGGGATCATTTCAGTTCATTATTGGATTGGATGTGTTACTGTAGTGGGCGGGGTCGTCATAGCACTGCCGTAATGTCATTTTATTCATGACACAAACTAGTAACGAGCAAAGTAGTTCTTATCGGTGTACTGAATCATTAGAATCAGTTAATTAAAAGATTAGTTCAGTACTTCCTGCATGACTCCGTCTGACACAGTCACTGAACTGAAATACGAGTGAGCGTGGTTGTGATTCGACTCACGATCTCCGGCTTTCAGCAGCACTGTTGCTAAATAACCCAGACTCTTCTGTTCAATATTGAGATTTTAGACATTTCCTTTGGTAAATGTTGGGGATTAACACGTTTTCAGGATTTTGAATTTTCAGCATTGTTTGCTTTGATTCTTGTGTCGGACGTCGCGCTCACGACTCTTGAGTGACGACACTCTGACCAATCAGTGAGCGGCAGACTGACCACGTGACATTTAAGTATGGGCTCAGCTGAACACTGATTCTGCTGCTGTGAGGATTGTTTTACTACAGTCCAAACTCGAGCTGAAACTATCAGAGATAAGAAATGTGCATGGACTTTAATGACAGGCTTTGAGTTTGTATATCACACCAGGTGTCATACCTTACATGGTCTGAGGTTCCTCGCCTCAGCCTTGTGCTAAACGTCCAGTGGGACCGATCGGGCCAAAGGGGCGACAATGATGGTTATATTAGAGCAGTGCAGTAATTGACCACTGGAGTAGGTTCTTCTTTTCTCCCCTCTGGCCACCCAGGCCTGATTTAAATGTATCTCCAGAGGGAGGGAAGCAGGCAGCTGCTCTCTTCTGATTTCCATGTCTAAATTTAGGTTCTTTTCTCACTCCACCTCCAGTCGTTCTCCTACTTACGGTCTCCTGCTCTATCTTTTCCAGTTCACATGCATTCCACTCAGTTCTCAGCCCCGCTCCCCCCCCCCCACTCCCACCTCTCTCCCTCTGTCACGTTTCCTCCTCTAGCTAATCCCTAAACGGTGACATTTCCACTTTCTTTGTCTCTCATTTTCATATTCTCTTTGTCTCCCAGTGCTCCCCACTCTGCTGGGTTTATCTTGATCCTACCTCCTTTCTTGTGCTCAGGGGGGCGGGGTCACTTTGACACTTTGACTGACATGCCGAGGGTAAGTCAGGTCAACGTCTGTGAGGCATTATGAAGTGATGCCATAATTAGCTCTGCTTTATTCAGCTTGAATTGGATAATATGCAGCACAAGCCGCCGCAAATGGTATAAAGTGGAAGAATTAATTTGGGATTGCATGTGCAGGCGACCGCTGCCCGCCAAAAAAATAACAAATCACAGTTTCCTCTGGAGACATAAACCCAGACCTTGCTCTACCCTCCCCCTAGATTTTAATGGGACCACTCAGAACGGAGCTATATAACGACCCCCACGTGCTACTAATCATGGCTGCCTGCAAAGCCTCCTCACAATCATCTGGGTCTGTGCCTCCCACTGCACAAAGCACTGCAGCCAATAGTTCTCAGAAGTCTGAAACAACGAGAAACAAAGTCTGAGCCTGTGCAGCCGCTGGAGATATTCACAGGACAGACACAGAGTGAATGTTGCAAAAGCAAACGACTGGACAATAATAATGAGAGGACGATCCTGAATGCTTCCCGTCTGCTCCCTGACATGACCTTTCAGGCAAGAGCAGCTGACTCCACTATCCTTTCTTATTTAGGCATTCAAGAAGCAGAGAAAGAGCGGGAGATGCAGGCAGACAGACGGACGGCCTGGAGCTACTGACCTTTAGAACAGGACTGGAGCTCAACTCAACTGTAGAGCTATGATGTATGGTTGGGAATACAGGATTACAGCATGAATAGAGGCACGCCAGTTTCGATTTGCTCAGTCACCTTTTCAGCCAGCTGTGCATTACTCACAACTACAGACTCGGGATGACATTAGAGCAAATTTAAGAGATTCCAGCTCCGGCCTGAGATTTGTCATGTTAACCATCATTTCTACCTGAAGTAAATCCTGCAGTCTGCAAAAACATGCTGTTTGTAAATAACAAAGCAAGAACAACAAGAGCCAGAAAAGCTAGAAACAAGCCAACAGTGTCGCCAGATTATTTATCACTTCATGTGGTGATAAAGTTTAGCACGTTCTTTATGTTGGTCATAATCTGTCATTACACAGAAAAGCTGTGTCCACAAAGGTCCAGTCAGAAAGTATTCTGGACGTTAGCACAGGATCCAGGTCATAAGGTCTTTGTTTGAGACTCTCGTGTCTTCTTCATCTCAATGAGTTCTAATAGCACGGTGTGATGTTCTCGCTGCTACGATGACAAATAAAACTCAACTTGAACACGACAGACACGAGCACTGGGTGTGACATGTGTGACAGTCTATGAGGTGACAAAGGTGCACGAGCCTGTGGCAGCAGAGCGGCTCTGATCAACATTATTTCATGTGTCGCAGAGAAGAAGACATTTGTCTGAAGCATGAAGCAGCAGCATGTTCAAAGTAAGATCATATTTTTTAAAAACACATTTCCAGGCAAGAACCAACGTGAGCTGCAATACCACAGATAAAATGTTGTTAGTCACTTCCCAGAACATATCAGACAAGTGCATCATCACTCGCTGCCCTCCCTCTGGGACTCTTTCTCCCACTGTGACAATTTTCACACAGACTCCTCCCTGTTTTTCTCACACACACACACACACAGTCTCTTCGTCTCTCTCTTTGCTGCGACCCTTTTCACGCCTTCCACGACATCCACGTCGCATCCAAGACAAAATGTATCAACATTTCATCAGACTACACCTCGCATGATAGACGAGCCCGCAGCATTCACATGGAAATGAAATGTGTTCCTGTGAAAAGCAGCAATTGCCGGTGTGACACAACTATACATCAGTCTTTTTAAAGTGGGAACACGCGAGGGGGGAGTTACAGCTCTAAATGACATTTATCTTTAAAACTAAAAAGTGACGCCTCGGCAACAGCAACAACCATCGGAATATTTGATAGTGATAAAATACATTTACAACACGACATCAACCTGTAATGTGGAGGTTTCCAGCTCATCCTATGAAGAAGCACCTCCAGTGCATGAGCTTAGTGTCGGTGCTCGTGGACTGGGTTTCTATGAAGCGCCATGTTGACCGGTACCTGCAGTATCCTGACATCTTTAACTTCCTGATTAACTTCCATTCATCTGACTCCAGAGAGTCACCGACACAAATGCACGTCATCTGACTTTGTGACTAACACTGTGGACAGCGATGATGTCACTGGCAGCGTAACATGTCAGGTAGACTGAGTCTATTATTTACAGAGAGTTCACCATGAAATGTGTTGCTTGATGAGTTCCCATCGCTCGCCGTGAGCACGTTTCATTCACCTCCGCCGTCTCTCTGGATGTGAGAGGATCTGGTAAAAGACTCTCCCGACTGCTTTGGCGTCCCAGGGCACAACATCTATGCACCATCTTCACTTTTATGATGAACACAGTCGGTGATTTATGTGTTGTCTCGTTTATCCGTCTACAGAGCTGAACAGCGTAGTAACCTGACATGATGATCACATCATGTCTTCAGTTCATGGTGACCTCTACCTCGTCATGAGGCTAAATCAAGGTCAAAGCACAGTAAGATGATTAAAGCAGGTGCAGGTAACTTCATTCATTCATTCTATTCAACAAATGCTGAGCAGAGAAAATACTATTTTAATTAAAAAACAAGCACATTGTAGGAAACATGTAGGTCTTTTAAATTGAAATTCAATCCAGATTAAATCTGGTTAGCAGCATTTGTAAAAATAAAATATATGAATCTCTAATAACCTGAACTGTTAGTTAGAAATATTTCTAAAGTGCACTATTATTATGCAAATGTCATAAACTGGATTATGATTTGTGTGTTCTCTCCATTCTGGTTCTCATTACCAAAGTAATAACTTTTTCAGCTTTATACCACACACACACACACACACACACACACACACACACACACACACACATTCACAAACATGCTCCTCGGAGCCTGATAAGATTCCTGCTGCGAGCAAATTAAATGCAACCCCTGCAGAGGGCGGAGTTACCTTTGTGTTCAGCCCTCACGCACGTCCACCTGGGCACAGTCATTTGTGATGTGGAGATAGAAAATTAATTACCCGGCACCGGGGAAGTTGGCTGTGGCAGTGCTGTTGTCATTTATATACAGTCCAGTAATTAGACCGGGCAGCTGCCGGTGCTGCCACTGCAGATCTGATGTCCAACTCAGCCTCGGGAGTCAGATCAACACAATATCACCTGTTTCTCGGCGGTGCATTTAGGTGTTGTTCAGGCACAGTACGGAGTCACAGACATACGATGGTGTTGCAGTGGCTGTTTCCACTCATCTCCGGCTTGTGAGAGGTGATAACCAGACGACGGTGAGGTTCTGAGTCAACATCTTCCTATGAAGCATGACAAACTCAAACATCCACAGCACACAGCACTTTCTCCTTCCTTTTGTTACTAAGGAAACACCGGCACCGCTGAGCTATATACAGCATTTATCACTGCTTATAAAACCACACACACTAATTTAAAGTTGGTGGCCAGACATGCTCCGAGACACCATTATCATCCACCCAGTTTTCCTGCCCTTGATTCAGCAACATCAATTTAAAAGGGCAGAGATATAAACCTCGGCCCGCTCTCTGCGTGTGAGCTGTACGAGTCCAAAATGGCCTGGGATCTCACTATCCTTTCAAAGTCAAGGGCAGACATCTCATGGTTTTATGACAGAGGTAAACCAGGCCTTCATAAATACTTCACACACGGCTTTCTTCCAGCTGGCAAACACCAGCACAAGACGCTGAGAGAAAAGGTGAGTGAGGTTAGGACAGAGATACAGAGCACATGTTTTGACAGAAATGCTGTAAATAACTGGAGGAAGATCAACGAGAGTCAAACAAAGAGAATCACCATTTACATGAAGGTCAGGACTCAGTTTTCACAATATTATTTTCAGGATATTTCAGTTACATTTGGATATGAACGAGTCTTGTTGTGTTGGGTTAGGATTAGGATTAGTAGGAACATTTGGATTCTGCTGCCCACATTGTAAAATGCATTTTTTGCTTCTTTGTAAATAGAATAATACGTGTGTGTGTGTGTGTGTGTGTGTGTGTGTTACCTGTGGAGTAAGTGTTAAAATGTCACGAGTAAAAGCTTTGGCAACAGACATTTGCACAGTATATGCAAATTCAAATATTCTGCTTTATTTTCCCTGTAAATATAAAGTGACGTAAACTGTCAGTCATCCACACAATGATTATAATAAAAGCATCAGGACGGATAAATGTGATTTACTGTGGCTGTTGAAAAATCTCAATACCAACGTGGTCGAGAAAAGTGCTCAAAATTCTCGGCTTTATTTTGATTTTCTTTCAGAAAACAGTTTTTTTCTCTTGCTTTTATATGAAGAGCGAGCGGAGGATGAACTCTGGGTGCTGAAATATCCACCAGGGAAATCAGCCTAATCATTGCTGCCACCAAAACTCCCCAAATCCCCGTATCAACACGACACAGTGTGCTCTTCTAATGTGTGGTGATGTGTTGACAGATACTGTTCATTTAAGAGTGATCTGGGGAAATGCTTCCAGCCTCAGGGGGATTTGCAAGATTCAGTGAGCGGAAAGTGCTGGTTTCAAAAACAGCTCTTATCATTTGGCTCATGTGTCAGACTCACTTTGCTGCAACGCTCTTTTAGACCAAACTTCCAGTCGGGGCCTCAGTGGCAGAGCTGACACTGAAGATCTGGTCTCAGAGCTAAAGTCAGACCCAGCATGAGTCCATATCACAGTGAATCATTTGCATGACAAAAGTGTGTCTTTAATTTACTCTTAGATTTCAGGAAACTGTGATAAAAAAAACATGATTTTATCGCAGCAAAGGAGGTGAAGAGGTCAAGATACTGCACGAGGTGAAAGTGACGAGTATATCGATGTTCTCATTACCGTAGCTTTGGCCACGTGCACACAGTCAGCAGCTGTTGCTGTTGTGACAAATGCAAAAGCCACTGAAACATTTGCCCTTAAAATCACAATTAAAGCTTCCGTGGTTAAAGACACGGGTGGCGGCAGCGGCTGAAGAATATAAATATGGGTGAGACTGGACACAGTGTTGAGCTGCTGGGTTTTAATAAAACATAAAACATTCTACTTTCTGGGTTCTGTGCATACACACACACACACACACACACACACACACACACATGTGTTTAACATTGTCCTCATTCACTTCACTCTCATTTGCACTCCAGTCAGTGACGCCATATTATATATTGTCACATTTTCCAAAAATAACTGATTTAATAATAACCTGATGAACAGGAGGTGACAGAGACGTGGTCTGACATTCATTATCAGCATCACTCTGTTTGTACAACAGCAACTGTTCTCTCAGAACAAGCTTTTCTCATTTAAAAATGTAAGTCACATAATGTAAGAATGTGACTCAATGAAAGACGAGGTTTCCTGAAATCTGAATATTACTCAACCTTTGATTATCATTAAGGGCAAACAAGATTTATTACTAATCAAAACAAAATTAAACACTACATAACAACATAGTTACTATTAAATCAATAGAAATGTGATATAACTAGTATTATAACTTTGCACATGAAGCTACCTGTGCATCCAAACTCTGTGAATGTGATTATCTCATCTGAAATAAACACTTTCTCTCCTCTGTGATTTCTCCTCAGTGACACTGAGCCATTTATCAGACACACACACACACACACACAGACACACACACACACAGACACACACACACACACACACACACACACACACACACACACACACACACAGACACAGACACACACACACAGACACACACAGAGAGAGAGAGAGAGACAGAAAAGCTTGTGATCACGGTCATTTATAGTCAAATGTCCAGCGTCCAGCAAAGAGCAAATTTACACAATTACTCAATGAATAATTGTGTGAGATCAGGTGGTTTGTCTGAGAGCTTAAATAACTGAATAAGAAAAGAGAAAATAATAGAAAAATCAAAAGTGAAATTTGTGTTTTCACTAACCTTTAAAAATCTGCTCTATAAATTCCTGCAGCAAAGAAACTAAATAAGTCAAGTAAACAACGAGTAAATCCAGTTTTACTTTCTGATCCTAGACTGCTAAGGCTGAGGCACAGCAGGAAGAACACAGCCATGACTCACCTCGGACTTTGCCTTTTGAAGCCATCACTGGAATACCCAAGTAGAGAAGAAGAGGGGTTGGATGGACAGCAAGAGAGGCAGATGCCAGAAAACAGAGAGAAGAAAAGACAAAGACAGAAGACAGAGCAGTTATTAGATAACTGTTGGAAGAGCAGTGTCTGTGTCCGCTGTGTCTTCATCTGACATGTCAATCATCGACTGATGCTTCAACCCTGACAGAGAACGTCCTGTTGCTTACATTCTAATCACCTGGAGCTTGTTGCTTTGTAATAAGTGTGCGACGCCCACAACTGTGGACACGCTGCAGATATCATGTGTGCAGATATCATGTGTGCAGATATCATGTGTGCAGATATCATGTGTGCAGATATCATGTGTGCAGATATCATGTGTGCAGATATCATGTGTGCAGATATCATGTGTGCAGATATCATGTGTGCAGATATCATGTGTGCAGACATCATGTGTGCAGACATCATGTGTGCAGATATCATGTGGTCGATCAGTGAACTGATGCCTGCATGACATTCATGAACACGGCTGTGAGTGACATCACTGTGATCACTGAGGAGATGCACAGGCAGGAAGACGCCGTGATCCCAGTGCATTCTGTTAAAAACCAGACACACAAAGTCATGTGTAAAAACCCAGGGAACCACAGCACGAGCACCTCGTCACCTCTGAGACGTCCTGCTGCTAAAAGCGCACACACACAGAAACAACACAAATTGTCTATTAGTGTGCGCATGTGCCTGTGTATTTGTGTGGGTGTGTATCCCGAGGGAATGATTCTTATGCTTCACACACACTGCTTTGCCAAATTGATGGATCTATTGGAATGCCTCCAGTGAGCCTGAAATGGGAGAAGAACAACAAAGAACATCCAACTGCAGGTGCAGAGTCTGCAGGTCTGGGATTTCCTTTCCATTATGGACGTAGAAGTCCCGGCACCTGGACCCGCACCTGGACCCGCACCTGGACCCGCAGCAAGCAGATCAGTATATTAAAATGTATTGTGAGAAATATTAAATAAAGGTTATTCACACAAAACCAGCAGCTGAACACTCTTTAGACTCTCACATACATACACTTTTTATTCATATACGAGCGCTATTGAATCTTAACTGCCAATAGATTTCACCGGTTGCCATGGCGCAGTTTCTGAGTGAATGTTTAAACTTCATCTGCACACATGTAACGTTACATTCAGTGACAGCACATGATGCAAAGAGGAGTGAAATAAAAAGCTTCCATCTCTTTCTCACACACACAGTTGGTTAAGAGGGACAGGAAGTGACGGGGGCAACAGGGCAGTGAGTGTCACATCTCCAGCAACACGGCGTTCTACACCAGACTGACGGCTTTGAGAAAAGTCTGACCTCACTCCGTTCATGGCCTTCATCCCCGCTGTCAAGGTTTGTGTTTGCTGTCATCACCGTGGCTCTGTGATCTCTCTCAGTCGAGAGTCATGAACAACAAGGAAGATTCTGGAGGAATAAAATGTTTTCCAGCGATTCACTCGTAATTCACAATCACAGCCAGGCAGAGAGAGACTCACAGAGAGAGACTCGGTAATGGCCAAATATTACTATTACTGACCTGGAAAGAACAATAATAATACTAATAATAATAATCAATAATCACATAAACAATAATATCACGTGAACAACAGTAGAATTCACTTGTTTGTGTTTTCCGTCATACTCTGAACTGTTGCCACTGTTGCCTCCGTGTGTAAATTATCACTGAGGAATTCTGTGTGTGATGTAAATGCTGCGACACTGACAAACACACAGAAAGATGAGCACAGCTCATGTTCTTCTGCAGCACTGTCACAACTCCTGATAAAAAAAGTCTGAATCTTATGGTAAAAACCTTCTTTCATACGTTTTATACAATTAAACTTAAAGCACGAAACATTGCTTGAAGCTATTGGACAAAGCCTCATGTAAACACACACACACACACACACACACTTTGTTTAAGAGAATGCAGAGTGAGTGTGTGTGTGTGTGTGTGTGTGTGTGTAAAGCCGAGTTGTAAGCAGATTGTTCTCAGTGCTTCCGTCAGCGGGGAGCTGTCATAAATAAACTATGATAGTTCTCACAGACACTCACACAGACGTGTGTGACACGTTCTCACACACACACACACACACACACACACACACACACAGTGATCATAGTGTTCCCTGAGGGTCTAAGTCTTGTGGGAGGACGTGTGTTTTAATGCGACATGCTTCCTGTTTTCCTCTTGGTTCTTCTGCCTTTATCTCTTTCAGGAGTTTCTCTCACCTCGCCTCCTTTTCCTGTTCACGCTCCCTCCTTATTAACTCCTTCCTCACCCACATCTTTCTCTCCCTGGCTGTGTCTCCCCCCCTCCCCCCCTCCCCCTGGGGGTAGCTCTTTTGCAGTGGCAGATATATTCAGCGTCTGACACAAAGTGAAAAGCCTATGGAGATGGATGTGTGCAGCACGGCTCTCTCAGCTGTCACCCTGCATGATGGAGAGTTGAGCTTATCTTTGGTACAGCAGCAGCTGTTCTGCGGTGTATTTGATGAACCCCAGGCCCGAGCAATCCCACCAATATTCCTCCGGTGAGCAGATTGCTGTACAACCTAAAAAATACTCTTTGTCACCTTATGACTTGTTTGTACATGGAGCCATCAATCCACACACACACTCACACACACACACACACACACACAGAAAATAGCAGAATGTGGATGTGACTTCCAGAAAGCCGTGCACACATTTGGGACTGAAATCATGAGTTACAAATGAAAACTGGCTCTAAGTGAATACAAGCAAATGTATTCAAATCTTATTTTACTTGTTACGGCTTTTGCTAAATGCCACGATTCATCTCGGGGTAAAAAGGAGATGGTAAACAGTGTTAATCGATGGAATTAGGCTTACTTAACTCAGCTTATTGCCACCATACTGCCTGCTTTATTAGATCTGTCTGCCACGTTCTTGTTTTCTCACATTACAGGAAAGCACACATCTGTTTGTTTTGTCATTTAATCTAGCATATTTGATTTCCACTCCTTAACACAATTATACACACGCTGCCCACGGTACACTCATCTCCTCACCAGCCAACAGCCCATAAAACACACACACACACACACACACACAGGAGCGTGTTGTTTCATCCTCTCTAAAGATGGTCTACAGCAGGGTTTCAGGATGTGTTCTGATGACTCACCATCAGCAGACCCTGTGTGAACGGAACCACTCACACAACACAGCGATCGGTCAGCACAGTCAACAATCTGTGTTTTACAACACGACAACGTCACCATCGAGTCATCGCTTTGGAAAAGAGAGGAGGGTTCATGGATGTTGTGAAGGAGGAACTGAGATGATGTGCTGTGCTGACTCCTGAAGGTCCAAGCCAAAGAAGAAAGAAATCTTACAATCTTAGTAAAACACTGTCATTTATATTTTGACATTAATAAGGTAAATGGTCAAGGTCATGTCCGTGTGACAGGCTGATCTCCTCATATCTCAGCCTCAGGCTGTGAGAGCGACAGAGTATTATATCAGGGACAGTGACCTGGTGCTTTTAATGTCAGGACACGTCTCTTTACCAAAGGTCACAAACACACACTGAGTGTATACGGCAGCTTTTACTGCATTTCAACGCGGGCAAAAGACAAACTCTGTGGATAAGAAACATCCATGGTATATATATTATATCACAGGTTTTATTCAGAGAATCCGGGCCCATGCTGCCTTATATCACACTGACTTCATCAGAGACGAGCTGCACTGCACAGATCTCTCTCTCTCTCTCTCTCTCTGGTTAGAGTAGTTTCATCTTGGTTAATAATTCAGACGTGTAAGACAAAGAGTCAGTTTGGAATGTATGTGACAGTGCACAGGTCTAACAAACTAAACTCACAGATGCTTGTTTTTGTTTTTGTTAAATTTGAGAACTCTGTGTTCCATATGTGCACTGCTGTGAAC
Organism: Solea solea; assembly: GCF_958295425.1. NCBI lineage: Eukaryota > Metazoa > Chordata > Actinopteri > Pleuronectiformes > Soleidae > Solea > Solea solea. Next base: position 24,459,784 of record NC_081137.1, on the reverse strand, counting down.
TGGCAGACAGCAAATCTGCAGCGGAGGATCCAGAGAAACACCGAGCCAAGAGTTTGTCTCATGGTAGAGGCGCAAGCCTGACAACCGTCCAAAAGCTTCCCACACAGAATAAATAAGACGAGTCAAAATGATTTTTGACCCCTGGGACTATTAAGAAGTCAGAATTTTTGCATGAGTTCAAACTTCTCAGCTAATATTTAATATTTTACTTCTCCATTTGGCACTTTATAAATTCTTGATGAGTATGTTCTTGGCAAAAACTGACAGGATGGGAACTGCATTAATCCAATAATCCCTCCAGGACACCCACTGGACCGTAACCATGGCAGCACTCAATCATCTTACTGTGGGTAAAAATATGATCTTACTAAAAACGTACAAACAGTTTCTTAGATTTTTGTGAAATTAGAGAACAGAAGGAATGATCATAAACGCAGAAATGAAGTTGTTCCGACACTGGAAGAGCAGAAGTTTCCTCATGTTTTCATGGACTTCAAATGCAACAGAACTTTCAATGGTAAAAGTGGGTTATTGAATAATGTGCAGGTTTGACTACAGTCAAAAACTGCACTCTGACCTCAGAAAATGGCACACACACACACGCACACACACACACACACACACACACACATTCCCCAATTCCCATTCATACAGTAGTCATAAAATGTTGCCATTCAAAGCCTTTAAGAATTTCCCTCTGGGCTCCAGAAGCACATTTCAATTTCCACAAAACACCCAGAGGATATCAAAGCCATGAATCTCTCCAACAACAAAAGTCAAACAGGAATTGCTATAGGATGATGGACACACCTACACGCACACACGTGAGCGCGCGCACACACACACACACACACACACACACACACACACACACACACAGTCAAACAGGTGCGGCTGCTGGATGACAGACAGTCCAGGTCCGGCCTATAACTCAGCAGATGCTTTTTGTGTCCACTGCTTCTTCAAATGAATAGTTTAGAAGGTGAAGTTATATTGTGATAGATGCCTCGGGGGTAACAAATGGCTTCCTGCAGACAAAGCCCGTGGAAGTGGATGTGGATGCCTGGTCACCAACCTGTAATCTCCAGCCATTCGTCACACGGTGAAGGCACTGGAGGTTTCCAAGGAAAATTTTCAGATAACACGAGCTCCATTTTTCACCCCGTGCAGAGGTCACATCACTTCAGGATAAGGAGCTCTGTGGCAGGAAAGCTTTACTCAGCATTAACTGCTCTCTTTAATCCAAATATATGGATTGCAGGACGGTTTCTATCCTTACTGTTATTCAGGGATCACGTTGATGGGGGCAGGGGGGGCAGGGGGGCAGGGGGGGCTTTTATCCTCCACGGAGCATCTGCAAAATGCCTCCTCCCCTTCATAGTGAGACTTTGATCAAAAATGTGTCATAGCATTTTGCTGGAGCTGAATTATTCAAAGGTCAGTGAACAAAGGCATGTTTGTGCTGTGTTGCATTACAATGGCGAGAGTGATGCTAAATTGGCAAAGTGTTTGCTGTGTCTCTGTGGGGAGCTAACCGGTGAGCCTCACCCTCAAGGGACCGTTTGGCATCAAACAGTGCAAGCTCCCTGTGATTGTTACTGCCTCACTCGCTGCTGGGCTCTTATCTCATATTTTCAAACCATCACCTTTATATCCCTTTCTGTTTAGAGCATTGTGTTTCTGGGGCTTTTGAGCAGGTCAAGAGGAGAATAGACTCCCTAACTGGGACCTACGGGGCTGTGTGTGTGCACCCACAATACTTTCTACATGTGTGTGTGTGTGTGTGTGTATTTAGAAGCCTAACACTCTGAGCTGTCTACTACATTCTTCTGGATGAGTGTGCACACTCAGACGCGGCGCCAGAGTTCTTTTGTGATGATGGCAGTATAGACGATCTCTAGGGCATCAAGCCTGTCTCAGAGGGCAGTAGCTCACTGGAGACCACAACTATAAAGGAGGAAGAGAAGAAGAAAGGGCTCGAAGATCCACGCGTAGATTCGTCCTCCTTTCAAGTCCTTGACTATAGCTTTCAATCTTTTGTCTGGCACTCTCCTCCCTTTGATCCCTGCATCTGCAAGCCCTCATTTAATAAAGCTATATGTTTTTCTTTGCATGCAATTAGGTGTGTGGGTGAGACGGATTTGTGTTTGACAAAAATGCACAAACTATACGAACACACACACACACACACACACAGAGGGGAAATCACACAGTGTCTAATGAACGTGCTGCAGAGATAAAAGCAGCTCCAGCTGAACCAGGTCAGCCAATCCCACCAAAAACACTTCTCATCTTCTCTACAGCAAACAAATCAAAACAACTTCTTCATCTTCATCATCAGCAATGTTTTACTTTTTGACATGTTCCTTTAATGCCAAAACTGACTGTTTTGGCATTAAAGCATTAAATTAGCCCTAAATGTGTAAATATGCCACAAGAACAGCTGACACAGATCAGTGGAAACGTCATATTGCACTGTTTCATTTAAGGAAATGAGTTAGTACTTGAAAATCAGGGTATTTTGGGCTATTCCACTGTCTGAAAACACATAATGCACAGATTGTCATTTTGACATCATCATTATTCTTAAAATGATAATAATAATAATTTAAAATGATTACTGTGCAAATCTGTGAGAAACAAAGAGGTTCTCTTCAGTCTGTAGAATGAGACACAAATGAATCTGAAATGATATTTTCACACACATTTGTACATATCTACACATCTCTAATGCGATTTCGATACAATTTCGATGAATTGCTCTAATTCTGATGTTTATTAACGTGATAGTTTGTTTAGTAAATGCAGTTTAGATGGTGTCACTTTTCAATAAAAATGTTCCATTGCACAAAAATCAATTACTGAACACACGTGAAAATCTGTGGCTTTCTAAAAAACAAATGTAACACGTGTCAAAGACTGATGCTTTTTTCTCGACACATCTTACTTCACCCATTACCTTTTCACCCTCGGCTGGCTGACATGAATAAATTCCATTTCATGCCCTGGCTTGTATTTACAGAATTAAAGAAACGCTGTTTGATTACCAAAGACAAACATGAACTCATCTGGGTCATTCTGAACAAATCCAACCGGAACTAATTCCTGTTTCAACTGAATGAAATCTAGAAAGACAATTGTGATTCCTTTGCTTTTTTGCCAACATCAAATTAAAGTTGTCCCTAATATTTAAGCATTATTTACACGCTCTAGCTCATTGAAGCTCAGTGAGGATAAACCACGATGCAGCCTCTGCAAGAGAAGGCAAAACATGTGATAATAATAAGAATAAGAATCTTTCCTTTAGATCAACTCTTCCACAACTCTCCCTCTTTCTTTCTCACGCACAGCAAAGGTGTAAATTGGACACAGATAATTGAACATTACTATCCTGGGAGGTAGTTGGTGCCATCTGTTAAATGTCCGCCCCCAACATCACAGTGCACCAGAAAATGTGCCCAAACATCCCAGAGCACCGCGCTGCACGTCTGTGTGGGCATGCACATGTTGCTTTGAGTCGGCTCTTCAATCAATTTCACCGACGCTGCATTCAGCTTCACAAATATGTTCTGGCCGTTCATTTGTAAATCACAAGCACATTTAGTACAGTATGTGTTTTCTTGTCTTTTCAAACTCTGCCACGTATGTCTAATATATACTGTTATAGACTTTTATTTGGAATTAAAGAAACACTGTTTCTCCACCTCATTGGAGCACAACACAATTGAAGTGAAACAACTACTGAAATTAGCCAGTGGTTAAGGATTTGTTACACGACCTCCAATAATTGTCTTCTTCTTCTTTGTAAAAGAGGATGATTTCTGCATCCAGAAGACATTACACACTTATTCTCCTCTCCTTTTCTAAACTTAAACAAATCTTAATTCTATAATGCTGATTAAACAGTCTCCTCTCATGATGACGATTCTCTCTCCTTGTCTTTATCTGTTGCCGTTTCTCGCCGTCACACAGCGGCGACAAACACGCGCACACAGCTGATAGGAAGTTGGCATTTTGTCTTGTGACGTGCTGAATGAGTGCAGCGACATTACCATCTCAAAGATGCTCTCCTCCCCTCGTTAATGGCCAGGACACAATGGCTCCTCGAGCACTTAATGCATCATTGGAGGATTATGCCATTTGGCTTCATATCTTTATGCTCATTTCATGTGTGTGTGTGTGTGTGTGTGTGTGACGGAGAGAGCGAGACATCCTGTATCCTGTAGGTGTGAACTCCAGGAGGCGTCTCAGTGGGAGCAATAATGTCAAGGAGCTGCAACGTCATATCCATCACAGCTGACTCTCTGTCAGTGCCACACAAAGGTGTTGACACCTCCACACCACAGAGAGCGAGGAGGCCATTGAAATGTCATTTACCTGACACGCGGCCATGCTCTCATAGATGGTGGTAACCAGTGATTGTCAGCTGGTAACACAGGAAAAAGGCCACTGCATACATAAAGCTCAAGAGGAGCAATCCTCAGAGAGTCAATGAATGAATATGTTTTCCTCCTGTGACCAAAGTATTCAGTTGGTACAATCACACCTGTCAACTCTGGCAAATCAGCACTTCTGGATATGAGGTGCCTATCGCTGAGGCGCCACAGTGTCATCAAGAGACATATTCACTGTCAAACCAGAACCATAATAAAGTGTTTGGAATAAAAGTTTTACTCCTGGAAATCATTGAACTAGGAAGCTGCACATCTCACCTGCCTAATCCCCACAAACACTTTGTTTATTATTATTTATTAAATTAAAAACACTACAGATGATCAGATTATAGATCATCAGCGATGAAAACAGTCGGTCTGGGCTATTTGATCAAAGATGGAGAGAAAATGGAAATGAAGGCAACGGGGTTTGTTTTTCAGTAGTTTGTGGGATAATCTTTATGATCTTCCAATTACCTGAAGACAAATAAACAGAGTTGTTTGTTGTCAGGACACAAAATAACCTCTGAATTTCATCTCTCTGTGAAAAAGTGAAGGTGACATTGTACAGCACGCTGTCCAAACCAAAATCAGCTCAATCTGTTGCATTATTTACTTAATTAAACAACCTACAGTGATTAGTGTATCAAAACTTTTACAGTTACAGTCACAACTTTACGGTTCACAACATGTTTCCTTTGCGGATTCATACCATGCAATTACTAAAGCACTTGAGTGTCAGTGAAACAGTCGATCAGCAGCTGATTGTCACTCTGACTGCTCTGAACACAGCGTCTGCACAGGAACAGTGTGCAGTGATGAGCAATGGGAGCCTGAATAGACCGGGAGGTTCTTCAAGGATGTATCCTTGGACCCATCTGACTGAGTATCTGTGTTCTCCTCCCCTAATCTTACAATCCAGTCACACCATGTCCTCAGCTCCAACAGCAGCTCCATGATGTTCACTTTCAGGTCAATAATAGTCATTATTACTTGCAGGTTCTTGTATATTGGGGAACGTTGAGGTCTTTGTTCATGATCATAATAATAATAATAGATAATAATGCTCTAAGACAAAGACTCTGCCTCCTTCTTCTACACATATATACACTTAAGTATTATATTGTTATACAACTGTATAATAATGACATAAACACTGTGTCACAATGCAAAGGTGTGAGTGAGCGATTCACATTTTCCAGGTTCTAAAATTCCTCTTGTGATACATATACATGTTTAATTCTTGCTGCTGCTGCTGCTACACTCTAATTTCCCCGTTTGGGATTAATAACGTACATCTGTTCTATTCTAAATAACGACTAATGACTAATAATGACTATGTTTGGTACAATTAATGAATCCTCAGAGATGGATCCAGGTGTGCATGAACCCTCTTCTGATTTCCATGTGAACATGTGACTTGAAGTCAGTGAGTGTTAGTTGTGGTTAGACGTCGACAGTTTGTTGACATTTTCCTGCGCTTCTCTAAAATGTCTTGTAAATAGTTCAATGTTGTTGTTTTTTTTAATATCAGGAACAACGTGCAGAGCAAATATGTGCATGGTTAATCTCTAGTTTAAATTAACTCTAAAAAGTACAGAGTTGGAGACAAATGGAGGATATTAAGCAGAAAAAGTGTCTTGTTTCACAAGTGATTTCCAAATGTATGGCCATAGACATACAATGCATGCATGTTGCATCAGAAAATCTATCCCTGGAGTTATCATGAAATCACAGCCTCATGTTTTCAAACCATAATATATAGAAACAATTCAATTCAAGAGGAAATTTACTGATAAACAACCAATTACTTAACAAGAGCAGTATGGTCAAATAAAAGTACAGGATTTACTTACATATTGACTAAAGTAAAGGGTTTGTAAATAAGAATGTGGGTTACATTTTGTCCTTGCTCTTCAATTTGTTTTATTCAGGATTTACAATTTATACATTTATTATCTTTATTCTTAAACTAAGCATCTTGAAAATAAATCTACTTGACAAATGTACTTTTTCTCCTTCACTATGAGTGAAGATCGACACTAAACTGGTCACTATTCATTCAGATCGTGTGTGTGTGTGTGTGTGTGTGTGTGAACACATGCTCATGAACAGCGGTGGGCACATGAAACATTAATTTTAAAACAATGGCAAAACAGCACCAAAGTTGACATTTTGGAAATGGTAATGATATACAAAAAATGAAAGGTCATTAGGCTGCACTCAGTTCAAGGCAATTAAAACAATACAAGTTAGTGCAGACTTTCAGGGAACATAAAAGTCAACACAACACACAGGGTTCTCCACCAGTGAACAGGCAAATGGACGACCTGTGGAGAGAGCAGCACTGACACACAGCCTGCACTGACATTTATAGTGTTGTTGTCCTGAAAGAAGGACAACTGGAGGCCATGATCAAATATCTTTGCTGTTTTAATGGGATGTAGTTACCTCCTACATCAGCGCGCACACACACACACACACACACACACACACACACACACACACACACACACACACACACTCTTACCCGCGTGTTAGTCTGTGTTTCTGTCCGTGTTGTAGTAAATGTATGTCATTTATTCTGGTGAATTAACATGATATTATGCATGTGCTGCGCTTATACCCGCGGGGGCATAGATTAAAATATCATACAGACACTAAGTATTATCACCAAAATGGTCAGAATTTGCTAGAATAACCACATCGTCAAAGACTGTAAGAGGGAGATATTATGGTCTAACAATGAATGATCTTCACTTCCAACCAGCGTTAATGGCTTTGGCTTGTGTTGTCTGATTGGTGCATTCTCTGTAAGCTGCAGTGCTTAAAGATTTGCGACAGCGTGGGTGAAAGGACGATGTACAAAAGGAGCAACGCGTCTTTTTGTATCTGTTGCACAAAAAGGCTGCAGAGGAAAATCCTGCCCTTGACTTGCATTGATTACAGTGCTCCAGTCCACTGTGTTTATATTGTCATATTGTTGTTTTGTACGTGTGTGTGTGTGTACGTGTGTGTGTGTGTGTGTGGCCTTTCTATTGATCCCCTGCTTAGTTCCGATCATCAGTGTGGTTATAACGCCGCTGTTACAGCAGCAGAATCAACCTGCACCTGAGAGCGGAGGCTGTAGAGGGAGCAGAGCGTGCTGACCTGAGCACGAGGCAAGAGACCAACACCATGTGATGCAATGAAAACATTCATATTTTACAATATGATACATATATATATATATATATATATATATATATATATGTATATATATATATATATCTCTCAATCACGTCATGGGAAACTTAGACAGTTTTCAGAATAAAAACTGCTTCTGGAGGATAAATGATCACATGACTTGTGCACAGTACTGTACACAGTCATTGGCTACGACCACATTACATGAACTGAACGGCGAGTTGCGTCTGTGATTGCACAGAGCGCATTACAACAGTTACACAGCTCGCAGACCAATGAGGCACAATAACAGCACAATAACACAACTGAGATTCCTTGGAATCATTTTTAAGTTCTTGCCACAAACCATGAGCCTATGATGCACACGTACACACGCTGACTTCCTTATTCCATGTTAAACACACATTTGCATCTCTCTCTGTATAAAAGTGCCACGCAGCTCTTTCCACAGTTTCCACTTCTCTTAATCAGTGAGAATCTTCAGGTTAATTATTAGTAGAGCTGAATCGATGAATCGATGAATCGATGAATTGATGAATCGAGACATCAAGTACCGTGCAACATAAACAAACCAAAGAATGTGAAGAAAAAAAATGAAATGTATTTGTGCCAATTTGTGTGTGTGTGTGTGAATGTGTGCATGCTTGTGTGTTTGCCAGTGTGTATGAAAAGCTCTCTTGTGGTTTGAGCTGCATTGTTTGATTCCACTGATTTCACAGTAAGAGTCGCCGGGGGCTTGTTGCCAAGGTTCAGCCAATTGAATTAGGGATTTGCTGTTCCCTCCTCAGTCCAACCCTCCTGACCATTTCCTGTTCCTAGGGATCCCTGAGGACCTTTCCTCTCCATTCAGTTGTGGACTGTAATTGTATTTAGGATGCCTGTGCAGAGCCCGGTGGAATACACCACAGAGAGGAGGAGAGAGACAAAGAGACAGAGGAGAAGATTTGAAGGTGGACCAAAAATGACAGGGGAAATAAAGAGAGGGGCAAAAAGAATGAAGAAAGGCAGAAATTCTTAAAGATGGACGTCCTCAGAGGGCACGGGTGGGGGAGGGGTCACTCTATCCACCCATCCAAATGCAATACAAGGTCATTGTTCTCATTCTAAGCCTAAATAACCTCATTGGAGACAGTTTGGTGTGACTACTGCAGCACTTGTGCTATAAAGCAGGTCTAATAGGCTATTCCATCTAAAGACATTAGGGTGGGAGCAAAATGATTTCCACCCAGTTAGGACACAGCCCTGTATTATACATCATCACAACTATTAGATTTAAAAATAGCCCTGGGTTGCATTTTAGATACATTTACAATCAAAGCAGCTACTTTAATATCAAGCGACTGATTTCTCGTCGTGCAGAGATCAACTCTCTTTTGTTTGTCTGGGAACAAGTTTGCATCATGTCACGTTGTTAATAAGAGCAAGTGTGAACTCACATTCATCAACAACATCAATGTAAACGGCAGTGAGCTCCAAACATTAAGACAACAGCAGATGCAACAACATATTCTGTCTCTCAGCGATGTATCCGAGCCTCTGCTCTATCTCCTCACTTACGCTTAATATCAAAGACAATTACGATGCATCCGTGTACATTTTCATACTGTGTGATTATGAAAGAGCTACACGATGACAGGATGAGAAACCAGCTTCCACACGGAGCATCAATAGTCCTGTTCAGTGTTGTTGCTGCTGCTGTTGTCGTCGTACATCAGACATTTTGGAACTTAATGCTGCCGTCGGCTCTTATCTGCCAGACAACCAGGCTGAGTGCATTTTGATTGGAGCACATTGTTGGGTTCTAACTCACACTGTCGACCTTCCAGCTGCAGCTGCAGCTGCAGAGAAGATGCAGCTTTGACAGACACACAGAGGCACTGAACACAATAATGTATTGTATCACTATTACACATTTTATCACACATTTGTGTTCACACCATAAAGCTTGTGACTTGTGAAAAATCTAGTGAGCTGTTGGATGAAGGTTGGAGAGACCCAGATGTCTCTGACTGAGAGCAGTCTTTTATGGACACGTCATGCGTCTGAAAGAAAGAGATGAAATATACAAGTCCTCTCATTTTACAGATCTCTGTCCTCCTCAGAGAGATTAACTGACTGTGAGACACAGAGATGCTGAATGTTTGTTTAAAGTCAAGCTAAACGACACTAGAGTGTGACCTGTGTACTGTACATAAACGTGTCCTAATGCCACACAAAGACCTAAAGAAATCTTCTCGTTTCCCTCCGTGGTTTCACCGCCTGCCGTTTATCCACCAGGACCGTGATGCTGTCGTTGGTGGTGCCCGGCAGTTTTGTCTAACATGTGTTGGTCAGTGTCTGTCCTTCTGTTGCACCGCTTGGATCAAAGAGGGGAAGCTACTCCGCCCATCTGTGTCACGTTTCATTTAGCCCAGACACAACAGGCTTTAGCACACCTTGATGGCGAGGGGGGCGTGGCACAGGCACAGGCACAGGCAGAGAGAGAGGGGCACGGAGGTAATGAGGTACAAGGACAGAGCTGATTCAAGTAAACTAATGATGAGAGAAGTCAATGAGCATCAATCCAGAGCCGGAGCAGGTAAAGGGAAAATCCTGTGGCATTAATGTCCTTCCACACCTTCGTCAGTTGCTCTGATCGTTCTCTCTCGTACAGATGAGAGCCCTCATTGGTCTTGCTTTGATAACCAGGTGCTGGGCAGGTGGTGTGGAGTGACAGGAAGTATCTTTCTCTCTGTGTGTGTGTGTGTGTGTTCATGGGATGGTAAGTGTGTGTGTGGGTGCGATGCAGGAAAATCCATCCTCACAGTAATGAGAGCGGTGCCAACTGGTCTTCCATCTGGCATTGAGAAAAATGTATTTTTCTCTTGCCTCCATCCTTTCTCACCCCCCACACACACTCCTCATCATCTGTTCATTTGCATCTACATCGGTATCATCCATTTTGACATTTTCAAATGATGTAAACACTCAGTGATCCAAACACTCTCCATCGTCGCCCGGCACTTTGGATCGGAGACAAACGGCCACATCTCCCTCGGAATTTCAAATTGCTACTTACAAATTGAAGCGATTGGCAAAATCATCTGCTTATGAAATATGTGTTTCTTAAATGTACTGTAGTGTTGTACTTCTCTCCCTGCTTTACCAACTTTTAATAAAAAGCCAGTTTTCTGAAAGCTTTTCTAAAAACCTTAAGTTTACACAAACAGCTAAATTAGAGAAAGGCTTCTCTGGAAAGGGAAACTTACTCCAAGCAATCACCAAGTAATGCTGCTATTGTGAATGAATGCTTTAATTAAGTAGACATAATGCAATAATTACAAATAAAATGTGCATTTAAGATGAAAGTAGTTTATTCATTCTAGCAGCTAAACCCAACGAGTTTAAAGGAAGTACAGAGAGTTTACATTTTAAGTGTCATTACACTGCACATGCTGATGCTCTAGAACCACAGCACTGTGACTGTCGAGATCTACAAAACAAACAAAAATAGACTATTCTATCCAGCAAGTCTTCTTTAGTCTTAGAATAGAGGACTGTACCAGGTTCATAAGTAGTTTAAGGTTACTCATAAACAATGCAGTCAAAACAATAACTTATAACGTATACGTTACTTCCCAAAAAGTCTCAGTGCATCATGCAGCACACATGCTGTAAATTGAGAGAAACAGTGCGAGTGCTGTCCTCGCTCACATAATCTAACACTTTGTGTTGGTTATTGGTCGTAAACTAGTGACCACAACGCAGCTCCAGGGCACAAATCATTCACCTTCCACTCTAAAGATGCCATTTACTCATGTTCCTGCCATCATGATGGAGCTCGCTCCCTCTCTCACACACACACACACACACACACGCGCACACACACACACACACGCACACGCACACGCGCACACACACAGAGGTGGGCAGACAGGAAGACAGGCACGCTTGCATACAACACACATTAATTGACTTTCCAGCTTCTTCCCAAGCATTTGAGTGACAGGTGCTGCCAGGGGAGATGGGTAATGATGAGGCAGCTGGCAAAGGGGCTGATGGGTAATGAGAGACCTGGCTGGCAACTGATGGTTAGATGTTGAATTAAACAGCATCTACTGTGTGCTAACCAGGCTATTTACATCCAATATGCTTTTCTCTAAATGTGACAATGTCAACAAAGTGAAACCTGGAACATCTTCTGTATAATATGAAGATTTAATCAGTGATACTGTATTCAAAGAGAAATATGTCAGAACTCCTGCTTCCTGGTGAAATAATTCACTGGACGCGTGCCAATCACTTCTTATTCTTATTCTTATTATGACTGTGTGAATTAAGCTCCAGCCCCTATGACTGTGTGAATTAAGCTCCAGCCCCTATGACTGTGTGAATTACTCACTCTCATTTGTTTGATCCAAATCTTTTTTCCCTCAGTCCGTCTCAAAATACACCGGCTTCTTTTTAAAGTGTTAAAGATTGATGTGGAGACATGACAGTGGGCTACATTATGGATTCTTCACTAACTTATTCAACACTTATTCTACATATTTAGCTCACAGGAGCTACATTTAGAAAACGTCCATGAGGCACTTTGTTTTATACACGTGCTGTTACTGCCTTTGATTTTGTAGTTGATACAATGAGAGCTTTACATACAGCACTTTACAGTTGTAGCATCATCTTATGTAAAAGCACATTCAGCGCAGGGATGAATGCAGGATATGAGCTGAGAATAGACGACACAGAGGACATTTCCATTTGGAGTTTTCTACAGTTCTTGGTCTACATGAGTGTGGTGTATACGTTGCTATATGTTGCTGTAATATTAGAAATAAACTGCTCTCTATGTTAGTATGGCTGTTTGTGAACACATTACTACACTGTTTGAGTCTCTGTGTGTGTTTTACAACTCAATGTAACACAGAGGTAAACTTATATAGACTCCCTGAGACACACACACACACACAATGACTTGAATCCATGTCTAAAAAGTGAGTAACGACGCCGGAGCATGAAATATTTACACGTATATTCACTGAGGTTGCGTTGGTTCCACTGACAGGACAGCGCTGATATTAGATCTGTTCACTGGACTGGACCGGACTTTATTCTGGAGGATACTAAGTTCCTATGTGATACCACAAGGTGTATTTCTCCAGGCTTTGGGTAGTTAAAGAGATAAAGAGACAGTGGCTGTTCCTGCCTTGGGTGTTTAGAGATAGTAGCAGACATTGTCCATTTGGGATGCCATTAGAATGATGTAGTGCCAGGCTTTCTGCTGACAATAGCAAGGACCTTATATGTTCTCTGTTTATTATTGGCCATTACAGATATTTACTGAAGCCACCATCAGTGGCTTGACCTCTGAAAGCTTCCTGCTCACCTCGTGTTGTCTCCACAGAACCGCTCTTTTCTGTTGCTGCTTTTCTGATGACAATTCTCTTACAGTCGTGGAAGAATGACACTTTTTGCTTTAAGGGCTCCAGTTTTAATTGCTGGTATTTGACACTCGGAGCATACTCACAGGCTCAGTTTGCAGCACTATCACAAACATCCAGCAGCGCTGTTGTTTCCATGCTCGTTTTCATGCCTGTGGGTGCCACTTATTAGCACACGCACACAGCATAAATAGTTTAAATGGGCTGGATATAATGAGCTCTTCTCTATATTTATGACTCTAAGTTTATATTTTATGTTACGTATTAAAAACTGTCAAAGTTTGCTCTGCTGTATTTACAGGGTGGTGAATAAGTGAAGTTTGTTTATTACATTTGAGCCAGACCAATTTTATCTTTGTAAAATATCCGAACTAATCGTTGATATTAAAACACATGCAGAAAAGTGTCTCTTTTTAAAAGGCTGACCTCGTCATTCTCATGCAGAGTAAGACATAAAGCAAGTCGAACATTGTGTAACTGTGAGAACTCTGAGGTGTTCACATCTAACCTGAGCCTCAATGACTCAAGTTTAAGAAGCTTTGTCTGTCGTACATGAGTGTGTGTGTGTGTGTGTGGGAAATGACTGCAACACTTGACAAACATGAGACATGTAAGTGCTGTGTTTAGACCCATTTACAGCTCTATAAATGTACCTAAAACCTGCTGTAATGATACAAACAGCTGCTATGTTGTAACTGCATATTAAACAGAGCTTTGACTGAAACCAACAGTATAAATTGTTAACTTTATACTAAAACCATCTCTGTGTGAGAACCTGAAGCTCTGTGCAGAACAGCTGCCAGCGACGGCCCACAGACACAGGTGGCAATCACGAGGGGGAGGGGCCTTGCCCTGGTTGCCTGCACACCATGTGCCGCAGTCTCAAAAAATTAAGTAATTGATTTGTTGCTCACTTTTTTGCCCCCCCCCCCCCCCCCCGCGCTGGAATGAATCTGGTGACCTTGGTTAACTCGTGCAGAACTCCAGGGAAAAGTCAGGTAAATTCATGTAAAGCCTTCTGTGCAGCTTGGTTTTGTTTATAATGAGGTCAAAGCACGGCAACTCATTATTGTTCTTTTAAAATGAGATTTCTATAATATGCTGAATGTCAGATTAAATCATGTGCTGCTCAGCTCTGGAGAATACAACACAGTCAGGTGCAGTTTTATAAACACTGACACTTATCAGTTCCAGATATTTAGTCCTTCAGTGTATCAAAGTAGAGAGTGATCAAAAATACGACATTTAAACATGAACATAGTCAGGCAGGAAATATGTTTCTATCAAGTCAGGGACAAACGGACGTGTTCAAGGGAATTGGAATGAAGTCAGACAGCAGACCTCAGCACAGGAAATGATGTGCTTACCTGGTGATGAAACAGCAGCCACAGCAGGAGGACGAGGAAATGAAAGAGAAAACAAGAAAAAGAGAAGAAATTAGTATGAATTGTTGTTCAAAAATAGGTCAAGAGTTGTGTAATTGTACTGTTTTTGCAAAGTTTAAAGGCCATCGCAACAAAGTAACCACAGAGATCACAGGTTTTTTTACTTGTCATGCTGCGAACAACAAGGACAATGCTACATCTGTGTGTGTTTGTCAGCACTGCAATGAATTAGTCACCACGGTAACAGCAGATACACTTATGCTGCACTTATTCAAAGACCTGGCTGCACAGAAAATCAACCTTTTCATCATTCGGTAAAACAAAGGATTAGATAACGTTTGAAAGAAAAAAGGAAAAGACTTGTTATTTCCAACTCTTCTAAAGCTGCGACACCACTTTCACTGCGTGTGTGAGTGTGTACAGTACAGCACGTCTTACATTTAAGTCCATTCTTTCTTTTGGGAAGTAATACATCTTAAATGAATTATGTTGTGTAAATGATTCGTTGATCTCTCCTGGATTGAAGAGGAGAGGTATGATAATCCACTCTGCCTCTCCCTTTCTTAACTCGCTCTCCCTTTGTTTACACTAAGCTGTGGCCCCCAGAGGAAGGATAAGAGGGTTTAGTGATGGGTTGCAGTGCATAATGTCACACACACACACACACACAGGTACACACACACACACACACATTCACTGAAGAGAATGAATGATAATGTTAATGAGATTAAAGAACAGCATAATGAGCTGTTTTTTTTTTTATAAGATGAAAGTATTTAATAAACAAATCTGCAGAAGAAATTCAACAGAAATTGAAAAACAGGAAATTCCTACTCCAAAGGACGGCCATCAGCGACCTCCCTGACTCTGCAGTGAGAAACGGCCCAAACAAAGAGATAATGTCATTTCCTTGTGTCTCACAGGACTGAGCAGTCACACTCAATTTTGGTGGAAGACTCACGATGCTCCTTGTTACGGGAAGATCCTACGCGGGTAAGTCTGTGTGTCTGTGTGTCTGTGTCAGGTACAGCTGACAGGAAAGAGGAGCGACCGATTATTAAGGCAACGATGAACAAACGAGCCTGGTAATTACTTTTAAAACACAACAAAACTAAAGTATCAGGGCTCAGTAAAAATCCAGCTGCTCAGTACAGAGACACAGACCAGAGGAAGTCTTCTGGGTCACTCTGTGTAACGTGACTTTAAATCTGAGGCAGGTTTATTATAAAATGCAACCTTCATTTATCTCCTCTGAAACCTCGAGACATTTTGACTAAATTCAGCTAAATATGATTTTTCTTCAAGTGAAATGAAGGAAACAATTATTTTGGACTCATTCATTCATAGTTTAAATTCACAGACTATACTAAAACATTGATTCTGTAAATGAAACACTTTGCCCAGTTCACATAATAGTTCAACCAGCTCCACTGTTGTTTACTGTCACTGTCCAATGATGCAATGATGCAATGATGCAATGATCTGTGGATGTAGTTTGTCCATTTACATAATCTGTAAAGTAAAATAAATATCGATTTAAAAGTGTACATTTATCATAATTTGCCGTGGAGCCTGTAGCTCATGAATAATGGAACGTGTTAGTGCTCATGTTTTGAAACTAAGGTCCTAAAACTAAGTGAAATGATGACATTCATTAAATAACGACTCCCACATTAATGTTATGAAACATCTGTTGTATTCACTCTTTGGAATCGAGTGTAATCAATAGCTTTGTAATTAG
This sequence comes from Solea solea, assembly GCF_958295425.1. Classification (NCBI taxonomy): domain Eukaryota; kingdom Metazoa; phylum Chordata; class Actinopteri; order Pleuronectiformes; family Soleidae; genus Solea; species Solea solea. The sequence goes on along the minus strand of NC_081137.1, from coordinate 24,443,619 downwards.
AAATCAACCAGGGGACAGCTGTTAGTCACTTAAACGCAGATACAGTGTAATCACCAGATGCTTTGTGTGTGTGTGTGTGTGTGTGTGTGTACAATATACAGGTAGACCATATTCTCACTGTTGCAGGTTCAACGTTTTTGAAGTTTAATTGTTAAGCAAACAGAAAGAAAACAAGATTGTTTTGTGCTCTTCTATAATTCAGTCATGCAGTGAAGCACAAAGAGGAAAAAGCAACGTTATTTTCACAGTTACATGTTCTTTGAATTTGACGTTAATCACTGATTCACTTACAGGAAATTACTTTAAATCTAATATTCAATGTTTTAGGGAAGAAATTGTGAAAATGAGTCAAGATGCACAGTTGGTCAATTTAGAATTTGACTATTTCTGTATATTCAGATTACATGAAGCTGTTTGTAGGTGATTTTAAAGAATCGTTGAATAACAAATATAATGACAGGTCACGTATATTCAGATGCATCTGCTCACATAAACTCATATTAGGCATTTTCAAAAATGAGGGAATATGATAGTATTAGTGTAAATACTATACTTCAGAATCTAAAGAACACAGAATGTAGCAGGATTATCTGACCACACTCTCATTTCTGGACTGGAGCGTGGAACACAGATGGTCTGTCTGTTGGATTTCTGGTTCACGCTAAAAGTGACTTTTTAGAGAAAAACCTGCCAATAATCGAAGCTTAAGAGAATCCGAGAAAATGAAAGATTAGTTGTTTTTATATAGAATGTGTTGAGTCAAGCAGTGATGTTCCAAAAATATCTACAAATGAAGAAGTTTTGCAAAACTCAACCTGACAAATAAACACCTTCATTTTTGACAGCATTGTGCTTTTTCTGCAGCTTGCAGGTCGCAGCCATCGATTCACCCGGTTAACTACTGCTAATGGTTAATGGCTTGAATGAGTCCATTCATCCTCTGATTCATCAAATCTAGGATCATTAGCTTCCATTTCAGCCAACACTGACATTAGTAGCCAGTACACTGCAGCTATCTCAGCACATTAAGAGCTAATGTAATTACAATCCTGAAAGACCAGACACACTGAAGGTGTTGGGAAACATGAATCCAGCGATGAACACAGAAAACAGAACAATCTTGGCTGCACGTATTAGACTTTACAGTAACAGTGGACAATTATCACGATAAACGTCACAAAATCAAATACTTCTTAACTTCTTTGTGAGCAGAAACTTGCTCGACACATTGAGAAACAGTTTTACCATCTACACAAATGCCAATCAAAAATAATGGAGGTGTATTATTTAAGGTTGTTACAGGTACTTGTTTCCTTTGTGAAGCTGAGCTGAGAAGTAGTAATTAGCGTCTGTTTTTCTGTCATGGAACACAGCAAAGGCAAAATCACATATTGAGACGCAGCATGGAACACCCTTCACATTACACTCTCTATTTTCCTCAACTGTGTTTGTCTTCATATGCAGAAGCAGGTTCAGTATATGTGTGTGTGGTTTCACTGACCTGCGGCACAATCAATCACTCACTGCTGCAACATGAAGAGCAGTGAAAGGCACTTAAGTGTCTTTGGGATGAAATGCACTCTTAAATGATGAAGACATGGAAATATGGAAACGACTCCCAGAGATTATAGGATGATGGATTTGATGGAACATTTTCTGGCCCTTAGACACAACCTGTGATGCACAATCACATGAAGTTACAGAATCTCCTCTCTTTTTCATCACTCCTGTCTCACCACACTCACACGTGTGATGCAGTTGTTTTTAGATTTATCCCAGATTTAGAAGAATTTGTGCATCAGTGTGTGAGTCCTGCTGTGCTGCCACCTCCTCACCTCACAACCACAGCTGATGAACAGTCACATACATAACCACACACTGTTCTTGTGCATGTGTGACTGACAGCCACAGCTACAGCCACAGCTACAGTCACAGCTACAGTCACAGCCACAGCCACAGCTACAGCCACAGCTACAGTCACAGCTACAGTCACAGCTACAGCCACAGCTACAGTCACAGTCACAACCACAGCCACAGCTACAGCCACAGCTATACAGTCACAGCCACAGTCACAGCTACAGCCACAGCCACAGCTACAGTCACAGCTACAGTCACAGCTACAGTCACAGCCACAGCCACAGCTACAGCCACAGCTATACAGTCACAGCCACAGCCACAGCTACAGCCACAGCTACAGTCACAGCTACAGTCACAGCTACAGCCACAGCTACAGTCACAGTCACAGCCACAGCTACAGCCACAGCTATACAGTCACAGCTACAGTGACAGCCACAGCTACAGCCACAGCTATACAGTCACAGCTACAGTCACAGCTACAGTCACAGCCACAGTCACAGCCACAGCCACAGCTACAGCCGGATTAGGGTTTGCAGCCGGGCAGTCCTATGCGGCAGCTGCTGGTGTGGAGGTGGATTTGAGATGAGTGTGTGAGGCTGTGTGCAGTTTCTGACTCAGCAAGAGCTTAATGAACAAACAAAGAAGCAACCAATACAAATCTCCAGCTGAAAGGCTTCCGTGACCTGCGTTTACCTCGGCTTTGGTGTACAGTGTGTGCACACATTGTACACAGAGAGACAAAAGGTGGAGGAGAACGAGGAGAATGGAGCAGCCGTGCCTGCAATCCATTATCAGTTTCCATTTCCTTCCCATCATTCTCGTCTTTTCCTTCCATTTCTTCCGACTGGATTCTCTGTGGTGATGGTGTTTTCAGCCATATCCTCCCAGTGGTTCACCGTAACCATCGTGCTTTTTCCTCTCAATTTTCTGACTCCACAGCCCCTCTGGCCCTCAACCCCTACCTCAGACAAGACAAGCATCTCAGTGGCTTGTCTATTCAATATTTCACTGCTGGTGGGAGGATGTTTTATTTACCGTGCCTGGGACACCTGCAGTGACTCACTCACAACAGAGAGGCATCGCACAATACAGTAGCTGCAGAGAGGAGGTCAAGGGTCTGCAGCTGGGAGAGACTAAATAAGAGGTGCCAGCCACTGTTGTCATGGGTGGTGGGCAAGTGTGTGTGTGTGTGTGTGTGTGTGCAACTTCAAATAATATTATTTTCCACCTATGAAACCCAAGTATGACACAGATCTCCACCATACTGAGGCAAATCTGTTCATTATTTAAAGATAAATGAGGAGCTGCAGCGTCTGCTGGTTACTGATTATCAGTGGAAGTGTTTAGGGTCAGTGGAGAAACAGATATGTCCCGTAATTGACAGCATTCAGATTAATTGGCACCTTTCAGACAAAGGAAGAGTGACTTTACTTGAAATCTCCACATTTGTTACTATAGTTACAGAAGAAGAAGAAAAAAAACAATGATGATTCAGAGTCTGTACGAAGTGGCTGCTCTGCACAGAGTGGAGCAGCAAATTGGATAGGCCACATGTTATGATGCGATAGATCACATTCTCAGTATTGTTGAGTGAAGGAGGTGTGTGCGTGTGTGTGTGCGTGTGTGTGTGTGTGTGTGTGCGTGTGTGTGGAGAAGAATCAGACTTCACAAATACCCATAAAAGGTAAAGAGAGATTAGGAAGCAGGCAAAAGAAAGAAAATACACAGCATAACAGACAGAAAGAATGACGTCGCCGTCTTCAAGCCTCATTATTATTATTATTATTATTATTATTATTGATAATAATAATAATGGCACCTGCAGGGAAAGTTACTTATCTATAGTGTGTGATATTGTTTCCATTGTAGTTTTCCTCTCTTGCATTGATCTTTTCTTACACCTGTTGCTGACGGGAGACACTCAAACGTCTCCTTCAGCTACGAGACGCACTGGGAAATTATGAAAAATCAAAGTGCTATCATGAGTCAATCAGGGCGAGACCCCTGAGACAGGATCGCCCGGCTTACACAGGGAGATGACATCAATTACTGTTTGGAGCCCAACAGGAAAATACTTTTCATGGTCACGTCTGGGTATCAAGGCCTTTGTGCTCTTCCCCTGCCCAGACACACTCTGCCAAACTAATTACAGAGCCTATTGAGCTGAACGAGAAGGGAGAACAAAACCTGTCTCGTCTGGCTAAAGGCATTCATAAGCCCACAGCGATTAAACACTGAGGACGACACGCGGGCTAAAATTACACAGCAAGCATGTAGATCAGCACTGATTACAAAAGTTTGCCAAGTGCAAAGTACTTCAGAGGGACTCAGTGCTGCTCACATTTATTGGGGAGGAGGTCGGTAAAGTGGACAATTAGTCAAGAAAGCGACACGGTGTTGTTTCACTTGAGTATGTTCTGAGGATCCGTGTGTGAGTGGAGAGTGAAACACCTTCTCATACCAACACGCTGTACTTATGTAGCGCTGCAGAAACAACAGAGCTCTCTGCTGCCTCTGAATTCACAACCTGACACTGCGTTGCACACAAAAGCTTGTTTCCATTAATAGACTTCATGGTCTCAGGACCGTACACGGCAACAATGAAGCACAAGAGCAGGATAAACGTTCAAAAAATATTATATTAAACGTTTATTATTATTAATAAAGGCGATACATGTAAATCACCATGAGATCTTTACTGTTTTAATGCAGTTTTTTAACCTCCACACTGTGTGTCCTGTTATTACCACAGTGTGAGCATGACGATGACAAACAGGAGGCAGAGACTGCAAATGAGATCCAACAAGAGCGGCTTCCTCGCAGCTTGATTCCTTCATGACACTCAACAGTTCATGTGTGCTATGATTTCAAAGAGCCGGCCATGTGTCACAAATTAGCAAGTGACATGCATCAAATTAGCCTTTGTTCAGCACTGAACCACACCGACTCCGAGTAATTGGGAGACTTGGATGCAGGATGAGAGAAGTGATGAGTGTGAGGCAAGAAGCGACGCAAGAGAGGGAGGAAATATTAAACGTGTCTGGCTCCTCCGTCTCCTAAATGGACAAAAAGGGAAAAGGGCAGAGATGAAGAAGAAAATGTAATCACGCATTATTCCTTCATATTCATCATGTGACCGCAGACATGCAGCAAATAAGGACACGTGGTCCAGGACACAGCACAACAGTGAGAGAGGAGTCGCTAACTGTAAAGAGAAACATTACTGCTGGATTCACCGACACACCAGGACATCACAGCAGCGGCTTTCTTTTCTCTCTGTTGCCTTTTGTCTTTCTATTCACTGAATTGCACTTTCTTCAGTTTGATGGTTTCCCTGTTGTGCTCTGCTGCAGAGACGACACTGGAAAGCTCAAACCTTCAGGTTCTTTGCTTTGAAAGGAACTTCTGCAGCAGGACAGTGAAACGGCACGTTTCTAAAACGCTCTCCTCTCCCTAACCTTCGTCACATATGCAAACCCTCGTCTCTGTGACAGCTGCACACCCACACTCACTCTTTCCTGGCAGCAACACTGGAAAAGTGATTACTGTGGAAATCAGCAACGGAGCAACATACAGCATTTTGTAATGAAATAAAATAGGGTTACAATCTGTTTTTATTGATTAAATTGTATTTGGTGTTTAATATTTGCCTCTTGGCAGCTTGATATCACTGCGTTCACTCCACTCTCTCTAATTTTAGTGTAACTTAATTATGTGCAAACGGCTTTCAAATTAGCTGTCAACCTACCCACAGCACATTTGGTTGTTAGTGTCATCGTTGATCACTGCACACCATCCTAAATAAAGAATAAAGAACAAAACAATATGTTTATTTGGGGATGCAAAATTCGTGCTTAGAGTTCAGACTGTTGACGCTGTCTGAACTATACATATATATCTATATCTATATCTATATAGATATATATATATAGATATATATAGATATATATATATATATATATATATATACATATGTATCTGTCACATAATCAGCAGCGTCAAACTTCAGTGATGACAGTGATGCTATAACGTCAAAGATGACCAAGATAAAGCGTTGTTTATGTATGTATAAGTATTTATGTATAATTTATGTATGTAAGTTAGAGTGTAACACAGCGAGCTGTGTATGCTGTATGCTGAGTGAGTGTAAAGTGTTTGCTCTTCCACGCTGCGAACACGATGCATTTAGCGTGTGGCTACACTGACACTGACGTACATGCTGGTGAACTTTTCATCATGCTTGACTCTGTAGCTACGAGGTTGTTTGGATAAAGCAGGTTTACATTTTTTATCCTTCTCTTCTCATATTTTCTCACGTCAGAAAGCGGCAACAAACAACAACAACACCACCCTGACCTTTAGAAACTCTGCAGCCACGTGAAACAAACAAGGTGAACCTGACATCGAGGGGCAAAGGAAACCCAGGAAAACAAGCTAAAGCAACATCTTTGGACGGCACTGTCCACTGGACCAAACACTGAGGAGAAATCCACATCTTACACCTCCAGTCGCAAACTTGTTGGAAAAAAGTGCAAAATGACAGAGCAGAGTAGCATCAAATAGGTGTTTGGAACCTGCTGTTGCACTGACAGGGCTTTTATCAAAACAACAACAATACCCAAAATGGAAAGAGGACCAACAGGGAAAATGGATCACAACATGAGATCAGGCACTTTCTTTTATCCTGTACAGCAAGAGAGTTATGGATGGCTGATGCTTTCCATGGAGGAGACATGTGTTACAGCACTGACAACATTCACAGAAGCAACTCCTCGTTGTGGATTCAACCAAAAAAATGCAGATTTTCTGTATCAATTCAAGCACCTGATCAGATTCTACATATACATTTAACAAACACTTGATAACTGTTTACATTTCTCACTAAAACAACAACAAATACATATATCCATAGAAAACCATATCAAGCTCCTACATATCAGTAGTTTTATCAACTGGATCGAAGTTAATGAGATCATGTGATCAGTGCCTTGAGCGACGTTACATTAAATTCAAATAAAAAAAAGATCGTCTGCAAATTCATTATTTCACTGTCAACAACATGTTGGCTCACTTGTGCTGAATTTGAACCTGAGCTGAACTATTGAGAGAAAATGTCCAACTAAATGTGCACTCGTTTATTCATGAAGGCTTTCACTGCTGCAGCAGAGGAGGAGTGAGCCGCTGAGGTCGCTGGTTTCAGCAGGAGAGGACGGTCGGGGGCACAGAGCCCCTAATGCACTTCCTTTTAAATAGGGAGCTGCACATTAAGCTTTCATAGGCTTCCCACTGCGCCTCTTATCCAGCAGACGAGTGAGCCAAGCTGCACACACACACACACACACACACTGTACAGTCACAATGGATATGTGACAATACTTGTATGACAATGTGTAAATAACCAGACAAAGAGCAAAGTCTAATGCTGACTAATGTGAATGCACTCATGAGAATTATGATGAATTATGATGATGATAATACAGTCAGGTCTGGTGTTGTAGACCAGCATCACCAGCAGCAGGTTTCTCCACAGCTGTGCTCGTGTGCGACGCCTCCTTCACTGACTCTGTTTAACAAACAGCTGAGTCCATTCATTTGTGTAGAACCTGAAACACGTTCACACGCTGCTTTGGTGTCGTGATTGACGGTTTAGCTTGTGTCGTCTATTTTCACTCACTCACTCACTCACTCACTCACTCACTCACTCACTCACTCACTCATCGCCGTCTTCAGAGTGAATCTAAAGACACGCAAAACGACCACTGCTTATTTTTACCTTCAGCCATGGGCTCTCACTCAACAGAGTGGCCATCTAATTTTGGAGTAAGACTCTTTTTTTCCAGACCTCATGAGGATTGAGGTCGTTCAGGAGAATAAAATATTAAAAGCACTGCGAGGCATTTTCTCTGCACATTCCACATGCCATTTGTTTACAGAGGCTGGAATAACAGTTTCTTTTTAGTGGGTATTTTTCAGGGTCAGAGGTTCAGTCAGCTGAGTCCTCAGAATTCATATCTGCTTCACAAGCAGGGCAAAGAATCCCCAGAGACTGCGCAGTATTGATTTGGAGACCTGTTAAGAGATACGTACACACACACACACACACACACACCACTGATGTCAATATTGGAACAGAATTCCCATTAAAATCTCTATTTAAAATGTGTTTTTCTATCTACATTACAATTTGACTGATATGTGTGATATGACATTTATGTATAAACAGAATTGTCCATGTGTAACTGTAAGAAACATAAAACAATAGTCACTGTTTTCATAAGTGCCTCTGAGCCTCTGTCTGCAGAGCACACACACACACACACACACACACACAGACAGTTGTTTACAAGGCAAAATAGACACAGACACACCCCCACCGCTGCACGGACACGCCTCCAATGCTGCACGGACACGCCCCCACCGCTGCACAGACACGCCCCCACCACTGCACGGACACGCCACCACCGCTGCACGGACACGCCCCCACCGCTGCACGGACATGCCGCCACTGCTGCACGGACACGCCCCCACCGCTGCATGGACACGCCCCCACCGCTGCACAGACACGCCACCACTGCTGCACGGACACGCCACCACCACTGCAGAAAGATCTGCCAGAACATTCCATGTCTCTCTCTCTCTACGCTTCTCACTGTGTCTTTGCACTCCTGTTTTATTCATGTTCCTCCTGGAAAGGAGAAACACAAGCTCAGGTGTCTCTGTGTGTGTGTGTGTGTGTGTGTGTGTGCACCTGTGTGGATATTTGTGAGTCCATGTGCACATGCATAGGTGTGTGTATGTATCTTTTTGGCATACATCACCAGAGGAATACATCGTACTTCTGAAAATGTACTGAATAATCAATGGTCAACAGCTTAGAGAGGAGAGAAAAAACATGGATTTAAGCTTCTGTATCACTGAGGCTAAGCAGCATCTGCAGCTCTGCCACCAGCATCTCCACCGTCTCCACCGTCTCCACCATCTCCACCATCTCCACCGTCAGCACCCGAACATCATGACACAGAAGAACCACAGTCTTCAGAGACAAATGACATTGTTCTAGGAAACACTCGTCTTTAAAGTAAGACTTTTTCTCCAGTGTGACCTCCTGCTACAGAAAACACTGAATGATAATAATAACAATGCAACAAAAGAAACAAAAAACGATTAAAAAAAAAAAGAATGCAGAGAGAAGTGGGAGTCGTAGGGAGGAGGAGGAAAATTAGAAACCAGAGAGAGAGAGAGGGAGAGGGTGAGAGAGGGAGGTCCCTGCTGAGCAGTGGCTGTTGAGTGAATTTATCTGTGCAGTGGCCTCTCTAGTGAATCCCTGAATAGGAGTAAATAGACAGAAGGCGGAACAAGGCGGCCTTCTTCACATCAGCTGGTGAATTAAAGTGAGGAGGAAGATGGCAATAGAACAAGAGAGCTAACAAGTTCACAGGCAGTGGAGACTTCACAACACAACACAAAACCAATATGATGAAAACACACGTTATCTCGTCACGAGGCGACACAATATGGACAGCAGCTGCAGACGAGCACGTTCACACAAGATGTAAATGCAACACAAAGGGTGTAGCTACAGCACCAAACACATGCTTTTTAATTGTTACCGTTCAGTATACGAGGCTCTCACAGAGGAGCGCAGTAAACACAGGTTTACCACGTGTGTTCTGCCCGTGTGCTGTTGTCAGTTCTCCATCATACATCGTTTGAGGAGCTTAAAACTGCAGAAGATGAACACTGCTCACTTCTCACAACTCATCAGTGAAGACAAACTCATATCAACTCAAAATCATATAAAAAGCATCGTAACTATCCACAGTAATGGCCCTGACGGCTGAGGGGCAAACATCATCTCAGACCCTTAGAAACAGTATGTGTGTTAAAGTTAACATAACTCTCCTCCTCTCATCATAATAAATGTCTCATTCTATCTCATTATAATCTTATAATCATTTAAATCTTTTGTGAAAAAGATCTTTCACCACAAACGTCCTGTATAGTGATTTCATTCCCAGAACCAAATCCCTTTTTTTCATACTAGACTTGTATTATATTTGATTTTATTATTGAAATATTTTGCAGGGCCAACATGTGCAGCTTCATGCTGAAGAGTTGTGACATTTAGCTGATTACAGAGAAGTATTTGGAGTTTTAAATGATTTAAAAATCCCAAAAAACCCTTTGTAAAACATAGCAGATGCTCCACAGCACCATGTAAACAACAGATCAGTGCTGATGCCTTCAGGCTCTGCACATGCATCAGTGTGGACCTGCCATTAAACACCCAGGTAATCACTACACTAACCCCATTAATAATCAACTTCAGTAAGTTCTTCTAACAGTGTTTGTTAGACTGTAACCTGCTGTCTCTCTCTCTGTCCTCGTCTTCTCTCCGTCACTGTCTCCTCTCTGTCCTCGTCTTCTCTCTGTCACTGTCTCTCTGTCCTCGTCTCTCTGTCCTCGTCTTCTCTCTGTCCTCGTCTTCTCTCTGTCCTCGTCTTCTCTCTGTCACTGTCTCTCTGTCCTCGTCTCTCTGTCCTCGTCTTCTCTCTGTCCTCGTCTTCTCTCTGTCACTGTCTCTCTGTCCTCGTCTCTCTGTCCTCGTCTCCTCTCTGAGACGTAGTGACACTTCCTCCCTCTTTCTGCATGCCTGTGTGTGTAAGTGTTGTTGAGGTAGACCACGTGTGTGAGAACTCGTGTTTGCTTTTATCTATCTATCTTAACGGTCCACAGACTCCAACATCAGCTCCTAACAACACACAAGAAAAAATCCCCAAACTGGTGAAGACACTAAGATGTCCATAAGTCCTGTGTCTCTCATGTGTCTACAGTGTGTAAACACAGGCTGGTCCTACGTCAGCTGGCACACAGATGAGCGTGGTATTAGGATTTTCAGATTTAGCTAATCTCAGAGTCGTTCTTTGTAGTTGCCAGTTCAGCGGAGCCTCAGAACTACATTCTGCAGTTTTGGACATGAAAAGGAATGTTTTACTGTGTCGTTAGAACAGAGGGAGATATAATGACTGTGTGTGTGTGTGTGTGTGTATGGTATTGCTATTGCTCATGGTTAAGGGCAGTGTGTACCCTCGATAGTGGACAGCGCCTTGTGTAGCCATCTCATCCATCTTCGTCAGAGTCATCGTCTCAGACAGCTGTTTCACAGCCCAGCACTCACAGAGAGCTCCACTCACACACCTGCTCTTCCACTGACACACACACACACACAGATAGACAGACAGGTAGATAGACAGACAGATAGATAGGACAGCTATTTGTTCTACAGTAATGCAACAGAGCCGCTGAGCCAACAGTCGTCCTAACCTTGTCCCAGTGAGTGAGCATCTGCATGTTGCAGCGCGTCGATACTTATCACAAACTGCTGGTGCATCATTTTAACAGTGAACACTTAACTTGTGTTTCAGAACATAATCATAGCAACTCGTGCATCGCTGATATTGAGCAAATAAAAAAAAAGAAATGGGTACTTTCTATATAATCATCTCCAAACTCCCACTCAACTGTATCACCAGTCCTCAGTCAATATACAATACAGTAATCGAGTCTCAAGACACGACCTGGAGCCTGTTTCCTCCATCACACGCAACACGCTTTATTATCGTGTTGTGCTGACACGACAAAAACAGGCTCATCTTCACAATTAGGCCATGCAGTATGAGAAAATTACAGGAGGAAAACTGAAAGCAGAGCGGAGGTAAGAGGGAAAGTGCAGAAGAGTGGACACACTCTGTAACATTTGTTGGATAAAGAGATTGAATAAACAATAAAGAGAGTCAGTGGATTAAGGTCCAGCAGCCAAACAGGCAAACTGAGATTAGCCCACACCTAAACAGCTTCACAGTAACGAGACACTGGGAACATAATCCACATGAGTCACTGATGTTTCAGGCATTATGGAAACGTGAAAACAACAACAACAACCTAAGTGATCTATTAAGACAGTTCCTTATGAAAAGGACTCACATTACAGTAGCAGGACACCATCTCGGTATCACCATGTATAGATATAGAGTTACTAGATGGTGGCACAGTGGTGCCTCTTGCTCTGGGCTGTTACTAACATTATTCATATCAGAGAAGAGAAGCACAGACCAAACACACTCAGTGCTCTATGTTCACTGAAGTAGATCTGCTTACATCGATATGACTGAAGAACTGTGTGTTTCCAAATGTGTGACATCGTGGAGATTTGGAAAAAATAATTGATCTCAATGTGTTTTTGTTTCATAAAAAGAACTAAAAATCAGTTCATTAATAAGAAGAACACTGAGCATGTGTACTGTAAACCACACACACAAATAAATAAATACAAATAAAAAAACTAAAACATACTGAATACAGGCAAATCAAAGTTGAAGAAAAGAACACTGAGTGTGTTTAATCCACTGTCCATTCTGAAGTGCCCTCTGCACCATCCTTCCCTACAGCTGATGTGAAAGAACATGGTGTGGGTCAGTGTATTTCCACCTCAGGTCCTTCCTGAGCGGCTGAAATCCCATCTTGACTATGCAGTGACTGACAGTGGGCGACACACTGCACCTGTGTGAAGTGGACACGTTCCATCATTTCCCCTCTTTGTTCCTCCATCTCTCTCTAACCCTTGTCTTATTCTGCCTTTCATTTCCCACTCTTCACCAGCTTGTAACGCTCCACCTCGTCCTGACTTCCTCAGAAAATTAGCATAGTGATTTTCACTTAAAGGTGTCAAGTGGAGCTTTCGAGTGTTACTGGCAATGCAGAGTATAGCACTGTTCTGATGAGTGGGTGTCAATTTTCTTCTTATCTGTTGAACAAGCAGGTCCATGAAAATGCATTAAGCAAGCCAATGTTTTTATGAGGCAGAGAAGATAGTTAGTGTTTGTTGTTACGTTTGGAAACACACAGCGTGTCCAACACGACAACTGAACAAAGCACAAACAGGACAGATATCTGCTGATTTCAGCTTTTTAAATGTGTTATAAATGATTTGCTTTTCTAAACACAAAAACTACACTTTCATACAGAATTCAGAAAATATGAACATGAATAAAACACTGATGTTATTGTTTGGAGAGTAAACATCCATAAAATAACTATCAGCATATGTTATGATCAAAGAAGAAGCAGTAATTCTTCATATTGAAATAATGCACAGTAATTATTAACATTTTATTCTTTTTTGTTTTAAAAAAGTCTTTGTATGTTAAAAAATAAAAAATAATAAAAAAGTAAGAAAACTTGCACTAAGTCATTGTGATGACCTCAGGCAACCACAGTAATTACTGTTGGAGCAAAACAAGCTCCTGTAATCTCTGACAAATCCACTCATTTCTTTGCATTAAGCACATGTTTGTTTGTGTTACCATGGCGTCACAATTCCAGCATGACTTCTCCTGGTAAATGACTGACTAAGTTTATTCATTTTTGTGGATATAATTATTAATAAGCTGTGATCAAGATGCATTTTCCCAAACAGGGTCACAACACTGGGAGCTGCAGAGAGAGAGAGAGAGAGAGAGAGAGAGAGAGAGAGAGAGAGAGAGAGAGAGAGAGAGGGAGAGAGAGAGAGAGAGAGAGGGAGAGAGAGAGAGAGAGAGAGACAACCAGACGTCTGTGATTGACGTGAGTGATGTGAACAAAAGACGAGACGATACACTTCTGAGCTGAAGTGTAACACTCCGGACTGAGGGCTGCTCAGGAAAGATAATTGTTCATCATGTATTATCATAAAACGTGCAGGGACATTAAAAGCTTAGATAACACACACACACACACACGTTATACGACAGTATAACCAAAGACTTAACCTTCAGTTAACCATGACCAGCTGACATTAACCACAATCCCCATCTAAGCCCTTAATTGTAAGCAGAGACTGAGCAATGAGGATCTGCCTCATTAGAACAAGGCTTTGGTCCCCATGAGGACGACTGGTGCTGACCAGGTCAGCGTTTATACCATTAATGATCCTACACAGCCTTACTGCTAACCTCACTGCTAACCTTAACCATAACCAACTCATACATCAAGTCGTGAGGAAACCACCAACCAGCTCACATCCTCGCCCTAACCTTCACCTGGGCCACATGAATTCTGCCTCATTAGGACCAGGACTTATTCCCCATGAGGACAGTTCCTCCGAAGGTCAGTGTTAATGCTGGAAAAAGAGAGGAAACAAAATGTGTACACACACACACAAACAGAGAGAGAGAGAGAGAGAGAGAGAGACAGACAGACAGACAGAGAGAGAGAGACAGGGAGAGAGAGAGAGAGAGAGAATCCCCCTGGTGGATCTAATTGAAGAGATTAGATGTTATCCTGTTATATCCCAGCCAATTTCAGCCCATAGCCAAACGTAATGCCTGGGAATTCAAGGGTTACATCAACCTCCACACACACACACACGCACACACACACACACACACACACACACACACACACACACACACACACACACACACACACACACACACACACACACACACACACACACACACACACACACACACAGCATAGCCGTTCCCTTGGAAACAACAGCACGGCAGTCTATAACAGCACAATCTAATAAACTCCCTCCCCCTAACTTTCCTTTTCAAATGTTTTCTCTCTCGATTGCTTATGTTTGTCTGTGTTTTCTTCTTCTTTTCATTTATACATTTCATGCTGTTGTTCCTTCATCAGGAACATTCCTAATGCTCTGCTTTGAGGGTCAAGGGTCAAGGGTCAACCGCTGTACAAATAAATAAATAAATAAATACAGTGCAGTCCAGTTAAATGATATCTCACCGTGTCTATAAATAGCAGTGGTATCAGTTTTATTACAGAGATTTCTTTGGTGGGTTTGCAGTTTCTTTAGCGCCATGGTTCTTAAGCTGCGGCACGTGTACCAACAGTGGCACGCAAGCTTCCTCTGGTGGTACTTGGAGTAAAATCAGAAATAAATAAAAGAAAAGAATAACAAAAACACAATAATACAATAATACATTAAATCTTGATCTAGTTTGACTATATCACTGTGAAGTATATGTGAGGAAGAGGAGGGTAAATGGAATAAATCTGCCTCCTGTGACTTTGCTCGACCTGTATTTTAACGCTGGTGATGACGTTGTTACTTCGAGAGCTCGATGTGACTTAAAGAGAATATATAAAGACGATAAGCAGAAGCATCAAGTGAGTTATCGCCCGAGAAGCTGGAGGCCAAATACGAAAGAGAGAAAGTTGATGCACGAGTGATGCACCGTCCTAAACCCTCAGTTACACATGTAGACACACGTAGACACACGTAGACACAAGTGTGACGATGCTGCTTTGGCTGAGGCAAAGACGGAGTTAGAGGCTGAGATGACGAAACTAAAGAGGCATCAACGTACAGCATCCGTCCAAGCGTTTATTTGTTCTGCCTTTGCCATTTATTGTTCGTTTTTAATTTAATTTCATTTATTTTGGCATTCCCTTTGAGCCCTGTGATATATTTTTTTTAATTAGACACAGTGACACTATATACCCCAGGAAAATGTGGAGAAGGTTTAATTATATCAAACATTTGGATACGACCCAATCCTAGACTGCAGGCTTGACAGCAGACCGTGCATCTTATTTTAAGCAGAACACAAAAATAATTACAAAGAGCACAGGAGCGATGTGTAAAACATGTGTGTGATCTGCTTCACTCACTGTGCACGATTAGTGTTGCATGTTTATCACGACATGAGTCAACAAAGGCAAACGCGTGTGGAACGAGTGCAGGAGATACGTTAACATCACGTGTGTATGCAGACACTCCCACTCAGGGCAGGGATGAGCTAAACACAATCCCATGTGCCTCACAACAGATTAAATTTAATCTGAGCACAGAACCTGGGGGGAAAAATGAACCAAATGACCAATTAGGGTAATACTCGCACCCTAATGCTCTTATTTGCATGCTGCAATAACAAAAGGTTATGATGCCCTTGACACTACACACACACACATATATATATATATATATATATATATATATATATATATATATATATATATATATATATATATATATATGTATATATACATATATATATATATATATATGTATATATACATATATATCTATATATATATATATATATAGACGGCAACATTCACACAAACCTGCGAACATTGCAGGTTTGTGTTTGTTTATCCAACAGTTGAAGGGTTAACCTCCAGGTTTAACCTTCAGCCTCTTCATGACCTGGTTAACGTCTCTTCACTCTTCCTCCACATTTGCACACATCTCATCTTATGTTTCTAATTCACGTGATAATCTCAGAATAAAGACCTAATTAAATGGGGAGAGATGAAGATAGACACAGGTTTTAAATGGCACATTGACATATTCATTCAGGGAATTACATTTAATATTCTATAGTGGAGTAAAAGTGGGATGCATGTAGGTCAGCTGCATATTCTTCTCCTTTTCCAAACTAAATGAACTTTTGTATTGTAGAGGAATCTATGCAGAGCGCGAGGCTTCCAAAATAAAAATGACCTTTCCTTCTTAGGTACAGTATGTCTGGACTCAGTGGCATTCACAGGGAGAAAGTAATCAACCTGAAGACCAAGTTATTTTACTGTACCACATTTAAAATGAATCACTGGCATATAAATATAAAACATTTCATCATTCACCCAAATGACTTCCTGAATGAAATGACAGACAGGAGCTGCTCTGTATAATATACAGTAAATATAATGGACACGCCTCCACCACATGCATCATTCCAGCCCAACATTAGCCACGAAGGAGGATTTCCTTTTTTGCTAATGCAGCTTCCAAGAAAGTGTTGACAGTTAAACAGTTAAACGTTAAACAGCCTCTTTACAGGAGGTCAAATAAGACTTATTATTAAAATGGGTCAATAAAACAAAACATTTGGAGGAGAAAATATTGCACTTATTGATTATAGATTCAGTTTGCTGGTAAATACGTGTGTTACTAAATAAACAAACATAAGTTTAGACATAAAAAACCATAACTGTCATTAATATTGATGCTGCTCATCAGGGATGACATTGTGATGTTTCATGTGTTCATCTATCATGAGGACTAAATGTTCTATAAAAAAAACAAACACACAATGAGCTTAAAACTGTATTTTTACAGATTTTAAGAGTCTCAGTTTTGTTGTAATGACTTTGAAAGTTTCAGTTGAGAGAGATGAAGTGAGATGAAGTGAGATGAAGTCTTCGTCAGTCTTCAGAGTCTCTCACATCCAGCATCTCCAGCATCTCCAGCATCTCCAGCACAGTCGGCCGACGCTGTCATGTACCACTCCCAAGGTTAATTGCTGTGGCTTATGTCTGTTCCGGCGCCATATGTTGAAGCTAATAAACACTTGAGAAGCAAAGGTCATTTCCAATCACTGACAACAGACCAGGTGTACGCTAGAGGAGAGTTCACTGTGATTTTGTACACGTTAGCTTTCATAATAAGTGTCAACAACTCATTCTTTGAGGCTAGGATGCATTTTTCTCATTAAATGAATATTACACACGTAAGTTATTGAGCCAAATACACAAGCGAAGAGTTATGATTTCAATATTTATGTTTTGAAGTAAATCTTCATTCAGGTGTCATTCAGCAGCCAAATCAACAACATCACCACCAAGAGTCCAACCTTTGGACACAATCACAAATCCCACAAAATGCCATTGCTTGCATTAATTAGCCGGTGATTAAGTTGCCCATCACCATCCGTCATCTGTCACGCGAGGGTGTTTATTTTTCCGCCACATTATCATGTAAATGAACGACTCTTCAATCAATTAACACACTGATCGTTCTCAGTTAGTGCTTCAGATAATCACAGCGTTCAAATCTCCATGCACGGCGCCGAGACTTTTCATGATCCAGTCAAAACTATCAAATATAAAAGTCACGTTAACCTTTCCATCCAAGTGCTTGTACTTACACACACATGCTACAGAGACGTGGTTAGTCTTAATGAATGCCCCCCCCACTCACACACACACACACACACACACACACACGCTGACAGAAACTACGCAGCTTCACACATATTTGCAGAGTAATTTGAAGACAAACACATTCTCTCTCAGGTATTAACCATGTTTTTCTGTCTGTTTCTCCCTCTCGACGTCTCTGCCCACATGTGTCTGTATATCTCTGCCTGATGACGGTGTGATTATGCAGAAACTGAATACATGGATAACATTAAGTGGGATTTTGTTTATACGTGACATCACGCAGAGTCTTGAACATCTAATAACTAAGAGAAATGTAGATTCATGGAAATTTGCTATGTCACATTGAGGCTAATTATTATTTTTATAGCAATTAACACCAACATGATGAATAAGTCTTGACACAAAACCAAAATGATGACTTAAACATAACAAATATTTACAATTTTACTCATCTGACAGAGTTTAATCTGAGGCAGATGCTGATGTGCTGTATTACACACACACACTTCACTGACAGTATCACAGTCATGTGCTCTGAGTTTCCTTCTCTCAGTATTCTCCAACACATAAAGGTGTGTATACGACAATAAATCACTTACAACAGACTTTCGCAGCTTCTAATGTGGTCAAATTCTACTAAATACAGAAGAGATGCATTGAGATGTTTGTTATCTGCAACAAACAAAGTTCACTTTGACTTATCACAGCATATATATCACACTCATTCGACCTACATTTGATTATCGACCACGTCTGCCAGACGCTCTCTGTTGTCGGCAACATGCTTTGCCAAGTTGGACGTTGAAGACTGTGAGAGGATGAGTGAGTCTACGGGTGCAGCGAGCAGAAGCAGTCAGCTACAGAGACAGACAGCTGCAGAGACAGTCAGCTGCAGAGACAGACAGCTGCAGAGACAGTCAGCTGCAGAGACAGACAGCTGCAGAGACAGTCAGCTGCAGAGACAGACAGCTGCAGAGACAGACAGCTGCAGAGACAGTCAGCTGCAGAGACAGTCAGCTGCAGAGACAGACAGCTGCAGAGAGACAGACAGCTATAGAGACAGTCAGCTGCAGAGACAGTCAGCTGCAGAGACAGTCAGCTGCAGAGACAGTCAGCTGCAGAGACAGACAGCTGCAGAGAGACAGACAGCTATAGAGACAGTCAGCTGCAGAGACAGTCAGCTGCAGAGACAGTCAGCTGCAGAGACAGACAGCTGCAGAGACAGACAGCTGCAGAGACAGAGACAGACAGCTGCAGAGACAGTCAGCTGCAGAGACAGACAGCTGCAGAGACAGACAGCTGCAGAGACAGTCAGCTGCAGAGACAGACAGCTGCTGCAGAGACAGTCAGCTGCAGAGACAGACAGCTGCAGAGACAGACAGCTGCAGAGACAGTCAGCTGCAGAGACAGACAGCTGCAGAGACAGACAGCTGCAGAGACAGACAGCTGCAGAGACAGAGACAGACAGCTACAGAGACAGTCAGCTGCAGAGACAGTCAGCTGCAGAGACAGACAGCTGCAGAGACAGACAGCTGCAGAGACAGACAGTGGCTGGAGCAGCTGTAACTGCAGGGTATCACAATAACTATCCAGTGCAACAGTAAACTTGGGGACTGACTTAAAATGGATTTGGTGACACACCATATATTCAGACAGGAATATGAAGGGAGCCAAATGAGAGAAGCCTGACTCTTGATCCCCATTAAACCAACGGTTACATGGTGGGGCGGCAGTCTCCTTCAACATGGCTGCAGTTTAATAGCATTTGAACCAGAGGATTGATGTGGATTCAGGGTCATCATGGGCGGATGAATCAAAC
This sequence comes from Solea solea, assembly GCF_958295425.1. Taxonomy (NCBI): domain Eukaryota; kingdom Metazoa; phylum Chordata; class Actinopteri; order Pleuronectiformes; family Soleidae; genus Solea; species Solea solea. The sequence continues at coordinate 24,423,995 of NC_081137.1, read as the reverse complement.
TGTTGGAGGTTGCAACATAAATATTACATAAAGCAAGCAGGGGATGATAGAGACAGAAGCTCCTTGACCTTACACATCACGTCTTGTCTATGTCCAAGTGTCGGTCTCTGTCAAAACATGGTCTGGGTGTCTGTTTCAGTTTGTGCCGCCAAAGTGAGATCATGGAGAACAACGAGACAGTTTGAAATCTTTACACGGTTGTAAACAACGATCAAAGGTCACCTTTACACCTGGCATCAGAAGGTGTTTTCTGTGATCAGATAGCGATTGGATCGCGCTTCACCGCATTCATTCACACCAGGTATTAACATGCGTCTCTGGTCCTCAACAATGTTGTCGACAAGCAGAGGAGACTGCACAGTTTAGCAGCCGCTACAACGACACTGGTTGTTGTGGGTGGAGCTGAGACGCACTGGAGACTTGTGTCCAACGTGGTCACAAAACATCTCCGACCGTCTCCTGAAGTGGTTTAACAAAGTGGTCTGGTGCTATCTGATCACACACAGGTGTAAAGGAGACACATTATTTCACCCATAAACACAAACATGACCTCAGCTGACCTGACCTCTACATTCACACATGGCAGGTAGTTAAAAAACAAAACATGTGAAGTGGGCACACACACACACACACAGAGTAGATGTAATGATAAATACCAGGAGAACGGAGGTATCATTAATCTTTGAGAAGATGAGGTGTAGTAATTAAGGTTGCTGACACATGGCAGACTCCCAGAGGGAGGCTGTGACAGAGTCAGACAGGGGAACAACAACCCTCTCTACCCTTGCCCAACACCCTGTTAGTGGGGTGCTGAGGTGAACCTTGAGCGTGTGGCAGCGTGTCGTGACACATTGCCTCTGCGCAGCTCTCCTCACTCTCCCTCACTTCTAATGAATATTGGAATTTCCGTTTCCTATAACCTGCACAACATTACGTCTCTGTCACGAAGCACCAACCGTTATCCCTGCACACACAAACACAGCAAAGCCAGCGGCGTATGAAGGGGAATTTAGAGTGTGTTTGAATATTTATACTGTAACTGTCCATGAATATGTAGATGTTTTTACTGTCTTAACTGCAGAACTCATGTCTTAAATATTGATACATTTTACATTGACAGTACAATACACTGTTTCTCTCTACACTGCTACAAGCTCTCTAACAAACATCAAACACTGGCATTTGGCCTATTATGAATAATACATAACTAAAACAGTCATGAAGAAGTGGATTTGACACATTATTAGAATTATTAGAATTGTGTTAAAAAAACAAAAACTCCCACAGCTGCGTGGGCCAAGCTCTCATCAGAATGGCTCACGTTAGTTTGGAATACGACCGACTACATAATCCACACAATGCTGCACAAATTAGCATAGTTTAAAAAAGGGATTTGAGAAGTGAACATTGTTTTTACCGTGAACATGTGATTGACATATGAAATGTGGTTTGTACTTGTGCTTCATTCTGCTGCATATTTACAAACAGTGCCAGCACTGATGGAGTCCACTCACATTGAGGAAATAATCTGCAGGATTTCTTTTTTCCTGGCTCTTCTGTGTGTTGATTGGCATCATCATCATGTTGTTAGAGTTATTCACTGATGTTTACTTGTCAGCAAAAGAAATGCAGCGTTTCTGTTGTCTCATCAAACCACACGGAACATAAACAGTGTGGTGTGTGGGTGTGTGTGTGTGTGTGTGTGTGTGTGTGTGTGTGTGTGTGGAGGTGATCTGCTACACAACATTAACATCCGGCTCGTCACAGCTACAGCAACATTTAAGTCATGTGTACGGCGTATGAGAATAGTTCGTTATATTCATTATTGTTTCCTCATCTACAGCAGCTGTTTTTTTTTAAGTCCTAACTAAAGTTTAGCAGGCGGAACCTTTGGTCTCGCTGTGACTCGGACTCATTTAAGTGACGTACCACAACAAAATCTACTCTGGTGACAAGGTTTGGATAATAGAGAAGTTTCTGACAGAGGCAAAAAAAAAACTGTGCAATGTTTCGGAAACAAACAACAAGCCAACGTCAGCCGAACAGAATAATGATTCACGACGACGAGAAAACGCCAGCAAAGACCTCTGTGTGTGTGTGTGTGTGTTGTGTCTCAGCATTTGTATTGATAATACAAAACATTTTTATTTGCACAGCAAATAATTGATATTGGTAAAGTATTCTTTTTTTGTTCCAAATGTATTTATTGTTTAAAAAAATGACACTATTATCGTTATAATTGCACATTTCATATTTTCTCACGAAGCTATATTGAGGTTATTTGTGTTGTTAAAGCAAAAATGTTATTTGCTCAACAGATTAGTGAAAGAAAAGTGAAACGTTTGTTCTAATATTGATTCAATAAATGTTATACTTGACATATTGTTACAATTTCATGACCCTGGGAAACTTCTTCCTCCAAAGGAGTTGAAATGATGTTGATATCATGTAGTATTCTGTGTCATGACTGTGCCGTGAATGTGAGACTTGGATATCTGTCTCCTCCAGATCCCATCGGTCATGTGACCTAAAGCTTTAGGCTAAACCGTCTGAACTCATGCAATTTACAAACCACAGGAGGCGCAATATTTCCTCAAGCTAAATTAGGGTCAAATTCTGGGGGCACCAGGGATCACATGAGGGCCACAGAGCTTTGTCTGGTCTGAGTTTGTGAGGTTAGTATAATTATATGTGTGCATAAATCCTAATCACACACTCTGGTGGATAATCAGATAAAAGTCAGTGTCATCCACCTTTAAATTTAATAAGCACAAACACTGCTGTGACCTCTGAACTTCTGTGACCATTACTGCACAAACAAGTCTCCTCAGGTCAGGACTGCGTTCTGTTGTGTGAGAAACGTAAAAGTGCCAAAGACAGTCAGGTGTCACAAAAGAAAACAAGGTCATATCAAGAGTTACCTTAGTTTTGATTTAATGGAAGCACAGGACGGTTATTATCACTGAGAGAATATGAACAAAAGCTACATGCATGGACAGGGGTTTGGGTTCTAGACACAAGCTTCAAGGAAAAACCTCTGACTCCATCAAAACATCACTGGCTATAGCTGAACTATCTAAATGCATGAAACAAGTGCAATTAGGCGTCTAAATCCACTCTGCAAGTTCATGCAAGTTCATGCATCTCCACAGAGGGAACCTTTTTTCACCTTATTTTTAACTCTGGGACCAAATGCCATGCGGCAAATCAAACGTCATCACACGACAGAAGCAGTGGTGAGCTGCTCGTGCAGGAACTCTTCCTCCCGCAGGAGAACAGTCCTGCAGTCCCACTGAACGTGTCACAATCCCACTGCTTTCATGCTCAGATAAATGCCATCTATCATAATTACATGGATGTCTGCCTATATCGATCACATATTAGTCAGGCAAGACTGACAGTGAGCAGCAGAATTAAAATAGATGTGTGACTACCAGGCATGAGCTAAGGGACTTCTACTCCACTTTGGCTGAGTAGCTCATGAGTCTACGAGCTTTTAAGTGTCATTTTGATAGATCTCTTCGCCTCTCTCTCCATCTCCTGCACTCACAGTCTGATTCACTGCTGTATGTGACCTGACACTCAGTACAAATGTACTACATCATAGATATTGTACATTATCATTTACTACTTCTTATAATTAGAGTGCATTTCAAAGACAGCGCTCGTGTACTGAGCTGGAACAGCAGCATGAGATCTTAAAAGTGACAGTGAATGTGATGTGATGTGATTCTCTCGTGCACGTTTTCAGAAGGCGACTCACTCATTAAAGACACAATAACACCTGTGACGAGGGCACATGTTGTCTATAATATAACGTTAATGACTAGAAATATGTGTGTGATGAATAAATGACATCACATTACATTACATCACATGTCATCACATGTCATTTAGCAGAAGCCACTTACAATAGAATTGAGTACAATCAGCCGGGGGTGGAGTCGAACTTGCGACCACTGTGACCATGATGTCTTTCACACACAGGGTACCGGTCTTAACCACTGAGCCACCCCTCCCCACAATGCAGTTCAGCAATAACTGACGCTGCTCCATTCAAAGTAAATGATGAGTCCACAGCACACCTGTAAGTCCAGCGTGAAGCCCTCAATTCATCATCATCATCATCATCCTCATCATCCTCATCATGAAAATGTGTCTGCACATGTTGCCAAACACTCATGAATCATGTGATGGTCTCACTCGTTGGTCTTGACAATGGCCAGAATAGATTCTGATCTATTTTTCACATTTTAATTCACCTGCTCTCTTCATTTTCATCTCATATTTGTAGCTTTCCATCAAACCTCCCACCTCATTTTCCCCCAAAGGTGTCACTCTCTGTGGAACAGCTGAAGCCTTAATGGACCCTAATGATAGGCTCAAAAAACCATGGGGAGAAGGCTGCACAGAGCTGAGCGGAGAGACGAGTGAATAGAAGAGGGAATCAGATATGTGGGGATGTGAAAGAAAAGAAGAGAATGTGCTGATACAGCTGAAGAGAACGTGAAGGAGATCAGGTTAGTGAGAGGTTTTATGACTGGACAGCAAAGACAAACAGACAGGACGGAGGGTGATGGAGACACATTGATGTTGCTGTTTACAGGCTGGACACAGTGGGTTCAGTTCCACTGCTGCTGTGAAATAACAGGCAGCAGAGAGTGGAGTGGATATCTATGTTGTTCCCCGAGTGTTAATGTGTTATCCATCCAAACAAGCAGACCAGCAACAGCCAGCTGTCCAGGCATGGCAGAGCCATCACAGAGTCATCACACAGTCATCACACAGTCATCACACAGTCATCACAGAGTCATCACACCCTGCTTTCACCTCAGCAGCATATTGATGACTGCAAGAGACAAACAAAGTGTAAATGCACCAGGTGTATGCATGATCACACACTGTATGCTGGCCACTGCGCACGCACACACACACACACACACACACACACACACACACACACACGTGCACACACACACACACACACACACACACACACACACACGCCCTGCTCCCAGGTGCACACACAAATAAAGAGAAACATAGTCAACATGAACAAATTTGTGTATTCAACATCTGTCAGATTAGCTCCATGTGGAGGACAGCAGGAGAGACGCTACAACAACACAACGACAGACAACAGGAGGAGGAGGAGGAGGAGGAGGAGGAGGAGGAGGAGGGAGCGTTCAGCAGGCTACGACTTCTCTCTATCCATCCCTCATCTCCCAGTTAGCAGACAGTTGCTCACTTAGTATGGGAGTCACACCCAGACACAGTCACAGGGGGAATGGGAAAAAGAACAAGGGCCTTTTTTTACTTTTTAAATTGCCAGGGCTAAGTGCTCTGCAGCAGTGTGGTAAAAACCACAGATGATTCTGGACCTAGATATTAAGGAAAAATGAGGAAAATGAGGAGAACAGAGATCGACAGCAGATGCAGAACCTAAGCAAACCCTGTCTAATGCACAAAAACCACCTTTGCCATTATACAGTTCTAGCATCAGTCTGATCAGGCACGTCGTTTTCCATCAACATGGGCGGGGTCATCGTCGCACAGTTGTACGAAAACTGCCGTGATGTCGTTTATAAACGCAACACAAACTCACAAACTCGTGACTTGTAGAGCAGTTATTTTGGGTGCGCTGAATCTTTAGAAAAAGATGAGTACTTCATGTATGACTGGAGCACAGACTCCATCTCACAGTCACTCAACGAACTTTGCTCAGTGCTGTCACTACACACACCAGACTCCTCTGTTACATACTGAGACTGACCAGTGAAAAAGGTCCGGCACTGTTCTGTTTGATTCCTGCGCTCATGACTCTTCCAGCTCTGGCACCAGGTCCAGGTCCAGGTCCAGGTCCAGGTTCTGTCACTGACAAGACAAGCAGCATCGAGCCTAACTCAGCTCCAACTGTATAGTGGAAATGCACCTTTAATGGCTCAGTACTTTAATCATCGTCTGTAATATTGTCACTTCATGAACAAAGATATTGTTTTACACAAGATAAGTTTAGATGAGATAAAAAGTCTAGTGATACAATATTATTTTTATTTGTTTTTGAACACACTGTTGTGCTGTGTATCAAATGTCTAAACACTGAAGCGAGGCGGGTCAGGAGGTAAAGAACAGGTCATCGCTTCATCCCAGTCTGTGTGATTTAAAATAAGCATTTCAGAGGAAGCTGAGCTTCACCTGCTGTCTCAGAGCGTGTGTGATGTGGTCCAACATAAGGACCACATCACAAACGCACACACACACACTCCTACAGACGGAGAAAAGCAACAATGTTTTTAGATTATGCAAAAAGCAGCCGGTCTAACACAACCTTAGACACACACCGTGAGAGAAGTGAGAGAGTGAATAAAACAATGGCCTCTGACAAATTCAATTTGCAAGGGCAAGAGCCAGTGCATGAAGACAGGCCTATATTAGAATTACTCATATGATAGAGCAGGCCATCCATCTCACACACACACACACACACACACACACACGTAAGAGGAGAGGAGATGAGATGAGATGAGAGAGCGGAGGGGAAGGTAGACATGAGGAGAGGTGAGAACAATCCATCTGAAGAGCAGCTACCTGCATCTTTACAGGGACTTCACAGACTCTCTGAGACCAGCAGACTTTGACTTTGCCAGGTGTGTGTGTGTGTGTGTGTGTGTGTGTGTGTGTGTGTGTGTGTGTGTGTGTGTGTGTGAGTTAGAGAGCAAAAAGTCAGCATTGACTGAGTCACTGAGCTCAAAGTGTTGAATAATACAGGAGATAAGAACGTTAAAAACCCACATATTAAATGGTTCAGCTTCTACTTCAAACTAATAATTGACATGTTTATGAAGCAGATGTTGGTCCAGATGATGCACTTTTATACTGAGAGACAGCACTGCACATTATCAAGATGGTCACGTCATATGTGAGGGCAGAATGTGCACATGTGCTGCTCGTAACACACACACACATACACACACACGCACACACACACACACACACACACACACACACACACACACACACACACACACACACACACACACACACACACACGTATGCTCTGCTCGTGAGAGGAATGAAAGCACATTTGTTTCCTCTTTCTGCAACAATTCTCTATTTAAATCACAACCCTATCATACATGTAAGTACAAACATACTTGACCTTTAGAGAAGAGAGGTGAAAGTGCTGTGGGCGGTGTATTCTCTGTCACCCCCCCCCCCAAAGCAACCGTGATTAAATAAGAGATAAAGCACATGTGCCTTCTGTGTGTGTGTGTGTGTGTGTGTGTGTTATCGCTGACCTCAGTGGGACAGATTTTTTTAAAGCGCCGGCAGTCGCACGAAGACTCGGCGTACGTTTGCAAACGTGGAGAAAATGCATCAGCCTGTGATTTCATCAGCACTCACAAAGCTCAGATAAATAACAGCACACGACACCAGGTGAACAGCACGTCTGTCACAGTGCTTTCATTTGTCAAACTGCTGCTGTCTTATTCAAACTGACTGTTTTAAATATATGCTGAATGTATAATATGCTTCTTTTTTTTCCTTTCACTTCCTCTCCTCCTCTCCCGTGACGTATCCCACTGTCATGGCTGCCTATACGCTCTATTTCACAACGAGCACAGAGCAAAGAGCTCGTCGTGTGTGTTCCACGGGGACGTGCATGCGAGCATTTGCGTGTCTGTGTGTGTGTGTGTGTGTGCATTCATGTATGCATGTGTGAGTGAATGTTTTCTTGATCCCGTTTCCTCTTATTGTGTCTTTAAATGAACCCAAACACGCGTTTCTGCATATTCTTATGTGTTTGCTATGTCACACAAATAGAGAAAACACACAATAAATAGAGAAAAAATTAATAGAGATCATTTGTGAAACTCTGTTCTACTTTTGCTTTTGCACATCGTTTGTACATGAATGAAGGATTAATGTTGCAGAAAGATAGAAACACACAAAGAAAGATTTCGTCTTCACTGTACGTCCTTGACAATTTACTACAGCCAACACACACACGCACACACACACACTCAGATTTCACTGGGGGAGATTGCCTGGACACCCACATGCCAAGGTCACCCTCTGGGTTCAAAAAGCATCACTTTGTTTCCAAACCATTCTTCAAATGAATCCTGATAGAAGTCACTAATGCAATCAACCTTTTCGCCTCAATCCCAGCCCTCTCTTCTCCATGCGGGGCGACGTGGGCTCTGACGGGGCAAAGGATAGTAACACAACTCCTTAATGATTCATGAAACTCCTCAAAGATAGAAATCAATAGAGAAACCATGTGCAAAGCCATGCACCTTTGTGCTGAGAGCAACTGTTCATACTTTCAATCATTGTCCACCTGTAACACTTCCCTTAACCTCAACTATTCAATGCTTTCTCCTCCACTGACAGTATCTCTAACCTTATCAGGCTGCCAGCTAGTTTTATCTTTTTACATCAAAGCCACAAAAAAACTGCCAATTTCCAACTTTTGATGCTGAAAGTGTCACAGGATCTTTTGGACCTGGTGAAATGCAGCACTCACAGTTCAGGCCTGAACACAGAAGCAGGTTCACACACAGATGTGTGTGCGTTTAGTGTCGTCGCTCTGTTTGAATGCAGTTTTTATTCACTCCCACTTCAGGTCTGGGTTTGATCTCAGGTCTGTACAAAAGAAGCATAATATAATATCATATTATTATAATATAATAATATATATGATAATAATAATAATAATAACATCAGATAAGTTATGTAACAGAAACATGCTCAGGTTCAGGAGGAGTGAATTAAACTGGAGTTTCATGGAACATCATAAACAAACCACATGAAACCATAAGTAAAGCCAGATGTGTTATCTACTCCTGCAAAGCAACCGGTTCAGTCAAGTGATGTTTATCGTGTGGGTGTGTGTGTGTGTGTGTGGGGGATTGGAGTATATACCATTGTGTGTTTCTCATTATTGTATTTTTGTGCCAGTACATCCCAGAATGATCTAATATTGAGGCTGGGCTCTGCATTTGTGGTGTTTCTCAGGCCTATATTTAACAGCAACAAAGCCAAGACCCGAGACCACAGTTCCCTCCCACTCAATCTGACTCCATTTTACATCCACCAAAAGCCTCTACTTTATCTCCAGGAATTCATCTGAGAGTCATCTGGGGACCTTAATGGAAAATAAACAAGTGGAGAATGGGCTGTGCACCCCCTCACTCTCTGTCTGTGCTACAACATTATTTTATAGCCACAGTTATAACATCAGAGCCATTTTATGTGGAGAAAAAATGAAACCGCGAAGCATTTTTTTCATTAAAAGATTAAAACGAGACGCTAAAGCAAACTTTCACCCACACTGTTCTTTCAAGTGTTTTACAGTGAACCAGAATATGACTTCTTTCTCATTTATGTACATCTTTATGATGGACATGCACTATAATAAACTGCACATCAGAAGAGTGTTTATTATAAGCGTGACTGCTGTGGGGTCTGACCTTTCACAAACATGACAGTCACTGTGCCGCGTGTCATGACTCAAACGTCCCAAACACTGGCTTTGTGTTGCTTTCTGAGCCCTGTTATTAGTGACTCCTCCCTGTAGCTTGAGGTTAACCTCAGAGATACAATAACAGAAACATGGCCATGTCGATGCACACTGCTCATGCTGCACGTCTGTGTGCCACATGCATTACATGTGTTTAGTGTGTGCAAACACACGCTAAATGAAGTGTAGCTCATGCTAAATAACGAGCTGATTTCAATCTGCACGTCGTCAACATATGAGCTTCCTCATGTCATTAGTACTTGCTTCCTACTGAGCACGTGACATGAAATCATCGTCATTTGTCTCAAACAGACACTTGGTTGTTTATCACAAACATGGTTGGTGCCTCGTTCAGTCCCAGATCTGGAACAATGTGCTGTGTTTCTCTGTGTTTTGGTGAAGCCTGGCCGCGCCGACGGCTCCTATAACCGGAGGGTTGTGGGTGTTTGGGGAGCGTTTGCCTGTGTGTGTTTATGTGACAGCTCCTGGCGTCTGCCAGGGGAGGCCACGCTCGTCCTGATCCACCGTGTGGGACAGGAAGAAAGGAAGGAGGAAGTGACAAAGAGGGTGATGAGATTTGACAGCTTTCACGTGCGTTCTCTTTGGTAAGAATTGATCGTCTGTTCATTAAGAAGAAGAAGAAGAAGAAGAATGTGTGTGAGTGTCTGTGAGTGTCTGTGATTGTTCAGCGGTCTGTAGTCTACAGATGCACTGAGGACGACTGTGACAGATTTGTTCAGTCATTGGTCAGAAACTGAGGGCTGAGAGGGGAGAAGCAGCAGCATGAACAGATTTATTTAAGAATTTAAAAATAGACACGATGTTTAAGCAAAGTCAGCACCTATAAATACTCCAGTATGAAAATACACAAGATCTACAAAATAAATATGGTGTTTTACCACATGTTTTATGTTAATGTGCAGCTTTTTTTTTATCCTGAGCCAAACCAGTAGTTCATAACTGGTGTAACCTCTTGAAACAAGAGAAAACAGAGCAGCAACACTGTGCTAACGCAGACCAGATGCAGCATGGGTTCACTACACCACAGCCTGTCTCTGCCGCCTGCTGTAAGGTCCAATAAAATCCCACTGAGATGGAACAACAGTTTGGGTTTCACTGTCAGACTCGCCCTCCGTGATCAAATGCTCAAAGGTTCGGGAGCTTGATGCTTAACCAGAGACAGCTGAGAACGTCTGTCCAACAACTGCTGCTCATTTGCCTCCATTTCATTTGTGTGTCTGTATAAAAGAAGATGAAGGACACTGGGAGAGGCTGCTTGTGAAGAGAGAACGAGGAGAGTGAGCTCATGGAGAGTTAGTTGACTTTGGTTGAGCAGCTCCTTTAAAAGATAGTTATATATAAATATATATTCAACTCTTAAAATGATTCCACTTGAAATCCGAGGATATTAAATGAGTAAATGGTCACACGTCAGACGAGGAGCAAGTTAAACTCCCCAGATCACCGTGAATCTGTGTGTTGTAATAAAAATTTACCTAAAATGATGGAACATTTCAAAACTCTCAGTCGAGCTTCTCTGTTCATAATAGACTGGGTTCAACTGCAGATGGTGAGACTGAGACAACAAAGGATTTTAACAGTGAAAGAAGACAATAATAAAAAAGGTTTGATGATTTTTAAGAAGGACATGATGCAGAGAGAGAAAGTTCAGCAGCTGCACAGATGTTTGTGAAGGGGACACGGATTTTAACCTGGTAACTCACTGAAAACAAGGCGTCCAGCAGGGACACAAGGAAACACTGAAACACTTTAGCCACTTAACCAAAGACTCACATGAAAAGAAATCTATCCCTGCTCACGAGACGTCATCCACAGAACATATCGGACACTTTATCATGCGATCAGACAGCGGTTTAAAACTGAAGGTGGAACATGTGTCTACAATATCCTACAGAAATCACAACCTGGTGATTCTTTGTTACAATCTAGAAAATTTAACTACAGACATAACAGTCAATCAATGAAAATCTGCATTTAATCCAAAACAGAACCTACTGTACATGAGATGAAGTCAATGAAAGTCTGAATTGTCTCAAATGTGGAACTCAGGATTCACTAATTCTTGTATTTTTAAAATGCATTAAATTACAGAAAGTTAAGTCTGATACAGAACGGTGGTGATCACGAGTATTACATTTGTTTTTCAGGTTGTTTTAAGGGATACACTGAGGTATCCAAGGAGTTGAATGATTTTATACTCATCAACTGTAATTTAGAAGTTAATATAAAAAACTGGAAATCTGTGTGTCCTCCAACTCTGTTCCACTTTGAGCCTGTTTGTACATTTGTATTCTGTTATTCTTTCTTTTATCCACTGTATTAGTTTGTCTACATGACTCTGACGTTACAGGAGGTGAAACTGTGTATGATTTATGTTTATTTGTGAGTCATTCTTTTGTTATTGTGCGTTGTGTATGTTTGTTCGTTAGATTCTGAGAAATCCAATAAGGGTTCATGTGTTTTAACGTGTTACAGAGAAGCAATAACTTCTTCCACTTGCATACTTTTTTGTTTTGGAAATAATTGTAGTTTAACATCAAATATATTGAGTATATGAAAATGAAGTCAGATACTTTTTCCAATTCAAAGACCAGAAGCACATCAGAGCTGAGATGTACAGAAGAGACGAGAGAGGATCATTCAAATCAATGACTAAAGCAAATAAACAGTGTGTAAAGCACTGTTATAAATGAAATAAGAGCTAAAAAGCATGTATAAAACCATACTTGTGTGCTGAGGTTAGCAGATGGCATAAATGGTGCATTGAATTTGTGTCTCTGATGACATCATTGTCCTGATTCAATGTTTAATGAGTTGTTTACGCGACGCCTGCAGCAACAACTTTAGCAGAAGTGAACGCGACTGAAAATGGCTGCGAGAAGAAGAGTTTTTTAAAAAAGAGAAAACTTGTAATGGTCTCGAGATAAAAGCACGATCTGCAAAAAACCTTCACATGATCACATGAGTGTTTTAAGCTCCACTTTGTGTCTGGGTCAACAAACCGCCATTAGCACAGAAAAAGAGAACGACCTTTGGTGAGCGACACTGGTGAAGCTCATTATCTTTGAAAATAAATTTGTTTTGGCAAAATCACAGTTTTTTTTCACTCATTTCAAGGTCTGATGAGGATGGTGTGTGTGTGTGTGTGTGTGTGTGTGTGTGTGTGTGCAGACCTTCATGTTGACATAAAAACATAGGTTTGTTGATTACAAACCTATGGACAAAGTCTTGAACTGAATGACTTTGATTCCCAGTAAATCTCTGCTGGTTAAACTATGTTCAAAGAACTAAATGTGTCTGTGATGCTCTGAGCTCCAGAATGTGTCAGAACTACCGGACCTTAAAACCTTAAAGACACATCAGGGTGTATGTTTTCATGAGCGTTCAGGGAAACATTAATGTTACATAAACTTTGCTTTACATTTTCTGAATGAATTCAAGCCACTCACAAAAGTGCAGAATTAACGGCACACACTCCAAAACGTTTCTGAACTCTCAATGACAAACTGTCATCGCTGCACAAATGATGACTCACTGCTCTACAGCGCCTCATAGTGGAAGGTTTCACCATGCACGACAGACTCACCTAGAAAGACAGAGACGGAGAGAGGATGAGGAACATTGAAATAAGACCACAGTTCATGTATATTATACAGTGAAACTGCATTAGTGACACAAAGGCATCACAAACACATGCACACTCACACACAGCAGTTCAGTTAGAACTTCGATTAGAGAGTGAACAGATGGAGGATCAGAGGAGAGACAATCCGTCTCTTCCTGTAGAGTCAATGATGGAGGAAAGAAAGGATGCTAGTGGGCGGACGAGATCCAGAAAGATGTGTTTCAGTCAGTGATCAGCAGCAGCAGCAGCAGCAGCAGCAGCAGCAGCAGCAGCAGCAGCAGCAGCTCAGTTTCCTGACTTTCTTAATTGCATTTGACCATTGATGATGGAGAGCGTGGCCACAAATGACAAGTCCGGTTAATCCATTAGTGACACTTCTTTACGGCCAGGATAACTTCAGAATAATAACGAATAAAAAGAAGAGGGAGCGGAGAGAAGGTAAGCATGGGCAGAGGGGGAGAGGAGACGGGTAATGAGCCCTGGTCTGAAATGAAAAGCAAAGGAGAGAAGCTCATCTCCTCCAATCAGACAACAGCCAAAGCTAATGAGGCACAAAAAGGAATCTTTAAGGAACCGCACTATAGCTAACTTCCACATTAGCTCGGGTCAGTGATATAAAACCTAACATTAGACAGTCAAACTAACCTGTTAATGAAGTGATCTTAAGCAGGTGGAAACCACTGAGTCCTCCATCACTAAACCTGTTATTGCCTCTGCACAGCGACTTCACATCAGGATATGCAAACACGCGGTCACGCCTCGCTCTGCTGGAACAGACTCACATCTACCTGCAGCTGTGTGTGTCTGTGTGTGTGTGTGTGTGTGTGTGGAGGCAGCACACCCACAGATTTACTGCTGAGCTGACACACTAATGTGTTAATGGATGCTTTACCCATCAAGACACATGTGAAGTGCTGACAATGTAAGTGTGTGTGTGTCTTCAAGTGCACCAAGCCCTAATGTGCCTGCTCCACCGAGCTCAGGAGCAGTCGTCCTCTCATCCAAAAGGCTCCCGGTTCGATCCCCAGCTGCAGCACAGAGTGTGTTGGAGTGTTGTTGAGAGAGACACTGACCTGCAGCTCCTCCCTGTGCACCATCATTCTGAATGTCTGAATGTGTGAATGAGACACTCACAGCAGTGAGTGCTGCGAGTCGTCCACAGACTAGGAAAGCTGTATATAATGCTTTTATGCTTTTTTATATTTAATATTGTGACTGTGATGATGGACTGTTACTCGTTCACATCACATCCACCAGCTGAACAGAAAGTTTAGAAAAACATAAAGCAGTAAACGTCCCGACGTTATCTTGGTCGTGTGTCGCTGCAGTACCTCGACCAACGTAAGTACCTCCTCAATGTCATGAAAGAAACACTCTCTTAACCCACGTCACCATAGTAACCTCATCCTGACCAGATTATACTCAGAGTTTGGGATTAAAATGCCCCCAAAAATGTTTCCTTAGAACAATATTCTCTGTGAGAGATTAAGATACTCAAGATAAACGTGTATATGATAAATAATATGACGACAATGATGCTAAACACACTCTAGTGTTGTTAGGTGATATTAACGTAGCGTCTGAGGTGAACAGACACTGACTCGCACTATTTCATGCTCTGGTTTTTCTGCAACTGTTTGTGGTTTTGCAGAATTTGTCTATTCTTTGTGATACAGACGGTCAAAGGTTTCAATTAAAACTGTTTAACCCTGATTTGTCCCAAAGCGATGATAATGAAAAAGGCCTACAGCTGTTACTAAACACATCATTTAGTGATTCAAAACATATGGATTTACATCGTCAGCATTTTCTTCCAGGTTTTGTTGAATCACTGAAAGATAACCTGACTATGTTGAACCTGATTCCAGCAGGAACGCAAAAGTAACGCAACTTATTACTTTTAAACGCAAGTCACGGGTACTATGTATCACACCAAACACGCACACAATAATGTAAGGAGTGTTTACACTGTAACAACACAGTAACAACACTGTGAGGCTCTTCAGTCATCAGTAGTTACACAACCTCTCTGTATCGTTGCTTTCGTAGCTTTATAACAAAGGTTGTGTTGTATTGGCACAACATCACAACCTCTGTGTGAGTGTTTGTAAATCAGCCCGACAACTACAGCAAACAGTGTCTTTGAAATGGACTCAAAATTATAGACTGAGGTCAACATGAGGCTTAGGTTCAGGTAAAGGTTGAAAAGTGACTCTGGAACTCGCTGATAAATGTGCTTATGAGAACATAAATAAAAGAAGTGTGTGTGTGCGCGTGCACGTGTGTGTGTGTGTGTTTGATAAATGAGGGGAAGACAAACTGCTGCTTAACAGTTCTATGTTATATAACATATTGTAATGTATTATATCACAAGATCTACACTTTCTTATTTATGACTTTCCAGGTCTGCTTGGGAGTGCATTTTTTACTGTTATCTAGTATTATATGTGGATCTATTAAGTCTAGCTTTAATAAACTGGTTATAAATACACAGTTCATTAAAGCTAGACTTAATAAATCCACAAAGAATACTAGATAACAGTTTGTAATAGAAACAATACACTCTTATTCTGTTGGTACATATTTGATCTTCCTCATGGTCTTCACCTAATTAATTCTACATTTTCAAGAGTAAAAACAGCCATAAAATGCATCAAATCATCACCTGTTACATTTATATTATATATATATATATATATATATATATATATATATATTATAAGTCCTTCCTCAATAACATGTTGTTAGTGATAGCAGATCTCTGGAGTGCTTTGATCTCAGTCTCTGTCTCAGTGTTCGCAGCAGATCAGTTAACCCCAGTGAAGTTTTCAGCTTCTCTTGTGACATTCAGGTCAAATTCAAAGTGTTTTTTTGATAAACACGAGCTCCAAAGCCGACACACACAAAAAGAATGAACCCATGAGTAAAACAAAATCAAACGCAGTTCACTGAGGGTTTTCTCCATGCACTCTGACTTCCTCACACAGTCCAAAGAGATGCAGATTGGGATTAGATTGACTGGAAACTCTAAACTGCCCATAGATGTAATTGCGAGCGTGAATAATGGTTTGTATGTTTGCACAGTGATGAGCTGGCGACGCGACCGGAGCGTCCGCTGGGATTGGCTCCAGCCGCAAACACTCTGTGGATAAATGAATGGATGGATGTAATCTGTGTGTGGGAACACCAGTAACACTAACACATGCAGCAACACTAATCCCAGTGACTGTGAACACTGTTGATTTGTTGTAACAAGGCAGCGTTCTGCTGTTCACCTGAACACAGTTAATTAGCTGCATTGACTTTCTTCAGCATCAAAAGCATGAATGGTATCTTTTGAATGGTGGTGAGATAGAATCTTCACTTTTGTGCTAATAACATTTACAACAAACTGTATTTTGGAAATATTGGCACTGAAGTAAGACGTCTGCAATTCCACTCATTTTAAATTATAGGGTTTTTTTTTTGGCTGTTTTTGAATAATACAAATTATATGTTATAAAAAATAAAGAATTACACCTGATGAGCTGGTTTGTTACCAGATACCAACATAAAACTGATAATAACTGAAGAGAAGTCATCAGTTCTGCCAGGCATTGAAACACTGATGTGGGCTAAAATCACTGTTTGTATGGTGTCAGGAGATAATCATGCCAACAATGATCAACTCTCACTGGAGTTTACATGTTTTTCTTTGTTTGTTTAGGACAAAGCCTTTGCATTGAAGCAGGCACTGAGGTGACTTCATATTAAAGTCAGAGCCAACGATGACTGAGCGCTGTCCATGGTTCTGATCGCTTCTCTTCCTCTTAAATCCTCACTGCTCGTTGGTTTGTTATTAGAGACGTGCGTGGACAAAGGTCTGTGGTAATAACATGTTATATATCACACTGCTGCGTCTGCGCTCCTGTGGAAGTGGGTTAAAAAAAGAAATCACACATCAGTGGGAGTCGCTGACATCACAAACTTGAATTGGTCCTTTTCTGCATTTTGGTTTTGTTTGTTTGTCTTTTTGTCCTTTTCTACTGTATGTAATGATGTTATATGTGAAGATATATAGAATATAAATATAAATAAGGGAGAAGGGGTGGGACTTCTTCAGACACGCAAAATAACAACCAGTGTTAACAACTCTTTAACAACAAGTTGCCTAACCCTCAAAAGCTTTCATTCTCGTGTTTTTTCTTTTAAAGACATTTCATATAGTGCACAATTAAAGGTAACTGGTGTTTTTCTCTCCACACAATCTTATTTAGGAAGTAATGTGAAATGTTCTTGGCAGTAATTCAATGTATTCTCTTTAGAAAAAAGAAGAAAATGAATACTGTTTGACTTTGAGGGACACAATATTGGCAAATTCAGAATATCCAATTACAAAACAGAACTTGGTTTGAAATGTAGTGAATATCAGAGCTGACTGACATGATTGATACTGGGAAAAGTCAATATATGGCCTCAGTATTTAATCTCACAACCAGGACTCCAGTTGCCCCCGGAGACAGATCCCATTATGTTAAATGTCAAACTGTAATATCACAAACATCTCCTTTGTTTGCAGGAAAACTGCTCAGTAATTGTGTTTCCACGGTCAACGTTGAGTGTTTGTAATTTGTTAAAATCCACGTGTGCCGCCTGTACTCTCCTCAACACTGTAACATTTATTTGCTCACATTTTCTCAAAATGTTTCTCGAGCCAAGCAAAAGTAACGATGATTGTTTTTAATTTGCATTTTGTTTTGTGGAAAATTTTAATTTTTGTATCACCGTGTGCGCTCTGTGTCCACAAACACCCACATATTGTGTGTTTACCCACGTGCAGAGAAACTGGGTCCAGTGCCCAGCAATATGTTACACCGTCTCTGAAAGTCTTGGTTCATTTAGATCTCACTGTCGGTGGAAGCAGCCGGAAAACCTCGGCTCGACTCCAATCAGCTCCGTCAGCAGCCAAACACTAAACACTAAACACTTTCACGTCGACTCAGAGTTTCTCTGCTCTTTACCACAAACACCTCGTCCCCGTCGCTCTGACACAAACACTCACTCACACTCACTGAAAAATCCTGTTTCAAGTCAAACTTTTTGCTTTTGTTCATTTGTTGAACATTTGTCAACTTCCACTATGTTGAATTTATAATAAGCTTCTTTTTTCCTTTCACCTCAAACACCGTGTACATTTAATCTCTACTCGCTGTGAGATCTTCTTTTCCCACACTGTTATTAATAACAGCACATTCGCTGTCCTATAAGTGTCAGTAGATGAGAATGCAGGGTGTGTTTGTCCACACACTCTCTTTTTCCTCTCGGTGGCAACAACAAGAACAAAGTTAGTTAACTTTCTTCATGAGGAACTTGAGTGCAGAACTCCTGGGAAATTCTCAAAGGGAATGACAACATTTCCACATTAGCTACAAACCAACAGTCGGACACTGCACAAGAGACAAGTTCTGCCAAACGCCTTCAAACTGCACCAGACTCATCTTTTGTGTTGTTTAGTGTTCAGGTAAATATCTGCAGTTAAAATGTCACGTGAAATATTGATTCATTCATTTTCTACCACTTCATCCTCCACATGAGGGTCACAGGGCGAGCACCAGAAGAGAACCCACACACACACACACACACACACGTGGATAACATGCAAACTGCACACCGTGGAAGTGGTGGCCTTATTGCTGTGAGGCAACAATGATAGCCACTGTATCACCGTGTGGCCTCACCATCGTACACCAAAATAAATCTGTAAAAATCAATGCATTCAATTTCTGTATTAAATCACTACTTTGCTAAATGAACTGAGCTTCAATTAAACACACACTCACAGACACAGACACACACAGACACACACAGACAGACACACACAGACAGACACAGACACACAAAGCAGCAGACATTGTAACAGGGAGTGTTGGGTTAGTGATAACAGCTCTAATATATTCCTAATGAGGCACCTGGCAGGCTGTAGAGGAGCTCATTTACTCGTAGATTTAGCTGAAGAGCTCAAGTCTTTTCAGCTCGGCGGGAGACGTGCACACATAAGGAGAAGCAGAGGGAGAGAAACGTATGGAATGTTTACTTCACCTCCAACAACCACATTTACATCTGGACCTGCACCTCAGACCTGAATCCAGACTTTCTGCCCAGTGAATTAAACAAAAACATGAGACTCTTGCTTTTCTAAGTGTCCTTTTTATGATGCAATGTCACTTTTTAATGTGAACTCTGCAAAGCAGGTGGAAGCAGCACAATTAAAAGCTTTAGCAGGTGCAGACTCATGGTGCGTTTACTTTTCAGCTGAAATCAAACAGAAAAATGAGCGTCTAATGGCTGCCTCTCCGGATGCATCACATGACACATGATGTTGGTTTTCAGCAAATGTCTCCAACTGTCAGAGGTGCAGAGGGAAAGAGGAAAGAGCAATTACAGGTGGAAGGAGACGATGATGTGGTGCTTCTTTACTGAAGCTGTGTGCAGGGTTTTTCACCCCGGTGAGCACCACTTATCATGGCTGCATGTGCCCGGATGATTCCGGCTGCCATCCTCTCACAAAGAGCAGTGATCTGACAGAAGCTCACAGGAAAGGGTGGTCCATGGTGTTTGGTGATTTTTGTTATAGTTGATTGTGAAGTTAAAAACAGGCTCTGCCACGCAATAGCAGACAAGACGGAGGGAGCGTTTGTGTGTATACAGCGGCAGAGTGTGGACGGGCAGCGGCCAGAAGCTTTTAACACAACAAACTAAAGCTGCACGCTTCTTTGTGTCAGTCAAACTCAAACCTGTGAAACTCACACAGAGTCACGTGGAGCTGATTTGACAAGGGTTTGAATGTAATGACACCGTTTACACCGAGTGGACCAGATCAGAACGGTACAGTGTGTTTCCATTAGGAAGATTACCAAAATAACCAGCCCCAGCTACCAGAGTAAAATGGTACAGTACGGGTGGAGCTAGACAGGCTCCACCCACGACAGTCAGCTGATCACATGTCAGAAACCTTCACATCCTCATGACCAACACCTGCAGACTGCTCTGCTGTCGTCTGTTGTGTCGTCATTGTTTGTTATCAGCGCTCCGTACCATGATGGAGACATGACATAACAAACATGTGACCCGCCACAGTTTTAAATGTGCATCTTGCTTGGTCCATGTCCTGTCTTAATTATGTTTAAACACTGTTGGATGTTCTCTCTGGTCTGTAATGTGTCATTGAGTCTCTTCTTCACAGAGACACAGTTGGAGGTGAAGATCTTTCTCCTTACAAAGCGAGTGAGGGCACATAACACAGAACAGTGAGGTGTTGGCAAGTTGCTAAAGAATGGATGAGAAGAGAGGGGACATGTTTCACCTGCGATGTGTCCCGCTGTGAAACATGTCCTCCATGATGACTTCCTGTCATCAATATCATTACATCCCACTGTGGTGAGTTGACAAAGGTATCTGGTTTGTACCTGTCGTCCCTCTGTGCTCTGCCAAGACTCAGTGTGTCTGGATTTGAGATGGAGAGGTGTGCGTGTGCGTGTGTGTGTGTGCGTGCGTGTGTGTGAGTGTGCGTGTGCGTGTGTGTGTGCGTGAAGGACGTGAGAGGATTTTACAGGGATGGCAGAGTGAATTATTCATTTCATAATAAGCTTCTTCTTGCCTATAATCCAATTGTAAATGTCTTGCTTGTAGCTCAGGTTGATTGTGCTGTTGTTTACGGCGTCAGCTGGGAGTCCCCAGTTTTTAAAAGAAAATGTGACCTGTGAACAAAATGAACTGTAGTTCATTGACTTTCACTGACTGAGTAAACACACATGCACTAAAGAGAGGAGTCATAATGTTACCTTGGGTTTAAGAACATTCTATAAATAAGCAAAGGCCTCTAAAGAAGAGAAATGTTTCAAGCTTTCAGAAAATCTTCCGACCATTTATGAAATGAAAGATGATTTTTAAAGATGACGATAACAAAAGTTATGTTGTCTGAGCAGAACCTCGACATTCACCACAAAAACACACAATACAATGACAAACTAAAGTCAACATTCTCCCTAACTCGTCAAACACAGTAGAATAGGATGTGCTTTCACATGCTGTGTGTTCCATATGAACGATATTATTGCGATAACTGAAAGAATGTGTTTGAATATCATTATTGAAATGTTTCATTTCCTCTATGAAAGAAATAAATGTCCAGACTGATCTGGAAAAAAGCCCAAAGCAGCGAGAGCTTCTGTTCTGGAAGAAACTGAAATAGTTTTTTAGAGCTGAAACAATTAATGGATGAATGGATTATTCATTGATTACTAAATTAATCGACATCTATTTGGATAATCGATTCATCGGTTCAAAGCTTTTTTCATGATTAAAACAAGATTTTCAATAGTTTAAGCTTCTTAAATGTGAACATTTTCTTCATTTCTTTGCTCTGGATCACAAAGAAATCAACATTTTTTAAGGTTTTCTGATATTTTATGGACCAAACGATTAATAGAGAAAATAATCGACAGATTGAAAGAATAACTATTATTAAGACGTATGGAGGAAGTGCAAACAACAGCAGTGAAACCACAGCAGTGAAACCACAGCAGACCTCTGTGTCGTAACATTCAAGATGCATGAGAAACATCTGTGGACCACTTCAGCATCATTTAAATGGTGGACAGATATACAAGGACTTTGTTATAAAAGAGTGAAGAGAGTGCTACCTGCCTCTTAAAGCCTTGGGTCACCATGGAAACGGGGACATTTTAAATGAGAAAGAGGGTTCAACTGAAAAAGCCTGAACTCCTTAACAGTGTAAAAGGAAGGACCGGTCGATGGATCAAACAATTATAATGACGAGTGTACTCAGTATGTCGTGTATTTAATAAGACTGACGCTGCAGCTTTAAGGGGGTTCCCATCGATCAGCCGCTGAATGATATTCACTTATGTGTTAATTCCAGATAAACAGTTTAAAAGATAAAGTAATCATTTGTGGATTTGACAGCAGCAGCTTTTAGCTCGGCCTTTAAAATGTCATCCTTCCCTGGAGTACATGCATTTTCACTTCACAACTTACTGATGTCACATTCAAATGAAAACACCAGCGTTTTTGGACGTGAGACTCAACGCAGCTCTGTGTTATTGTTAGTTGTGTTTGTGAAGTGTGAACAGAACCAGCGACCATTTCCTCATGTTTTCATGACCAGACAAAACACTGTGCCTTTGTTTGGATCTCTTCTCCATGCTCCGTAGCTCATCAGAAACTTGTTTTCCTAACGATCTAAAATGACTCATCCTCACATCTTTGGTCACACATGTTTTTGGGAGTCAGAGGCGACACAGCCTCTATTTACATCTCCGCAGTCTCCGCTCCTGTGCCGGCGTTCTCATCCACACCAATTAAAACCAGTGCCGTGGAATTTAAACAGTAAACAAGATGCAATATATTCGTCTTTCGTGGCGTAACCTGCGCCGAGCTTCTAATCACAAAACTCATCTGAATGTTGAAAACAATGATGTACCGTCGCACAGCTGATTACCAATTTAACATGAAGCTACACAACAGGAAGTGGCAGCTCATCTGAATAGTGGAGCACCAGTGAGTGTGACAGTAAGAAAGGACGGAGTCTCATTAGAGTCTCTGATCTTCCAGACACCGACATGATCTCCTTCTCCAGTCGTGCTCAGATTCACCACTTTACAAGCGTCCTACCATCTAATCGTCTCCAGCTGTGAGCGTGACGATTCCTCCTCACTGAGCGCGCATTAAAGACACTGTTGCAGTAAACACTGTGACACAGGAGTAACACACTCCACAATGTATGTGATGCACATGTGTTCTGTCAGCTCAGAAATGATCATCTCTCCTCCAACACCTGAGCCACGTGCTAATCATTCCACTCGTTTAGGCTGCTGCAGAGCTGAGATGGTCACGTGACTCCATCTCTATGAAGCATCATGTACACGCCCTGAAATACACCAACAACGAACCGGAATGACAGCGATCCGCCATCTTCACGTTTAAGATGAAAACAGCAGGTGAAGAGATTAATGTGTCGTCTACTGTCTGTGAATGGAGGTGAACAGTGATGCTTCCTGTCACATGATGTTACCTTGGATGTCTGACTGCAGCTGAACACACACGTCCTCAAACAACATCAAATACCTATGCTGCTGCCATTAAGATTAAGATTAAGATTGAAGGTTAATGTATGTATCTATCAGCATGACTCAGTTTAAATGAATATATTCTGTATTTTCAAGAACATAAAGATCCAATGTCTGTCACCTTCAGTGGTTCACAACTGGAGAAGCCTCTTGAATGAGAGGTGAAAAGTCTTCAAACTGCCAACAGATAAGAAGAAGTGATGATGAAGATCCAATCTTCACCAAAGCAGATGTCATAATAGAGACAGTAAGTCGTCAGTCCCTGAACAAAACTGTGACATCACACTGACTTTGTCTCTGTGAAGCGTCACAAATGCAGGCTGTTAAACTTCAGCCGAGTTTAATAATTCTCAAATAATCAAATAATTCAACCATGTGTTAAACTTACACAACACAGTCATTACAACCCGTGATATGGGACACGTATGTAAACGTGTGGATGTGAGGACACTGGAGACATCACTGAACCATGCAATACAAACTCAGACAAACAGCAGCCGCTCATTGAACTGTATGGTGAGTGTATATTACATCATGTGTGTGCTGTATACTACTAATAATAACTATACGTAATGATTAAACTAATATTGTGTTTGTAGAATAATGTCCTCATTAGTATGATTAATCATAGCACAAAAGGACATAACAACAGATTATTATTCTCTAACATACATTCATCACGTGAAATGACGGCTCTGCTATATTAACCATATATGAACCATCACAGAGGGTTTGTGTTTATTTGTTTTATTTTATTTGATTTTTCTTCAGCTCAAATATCAAAATGACATGGTGGGAATGTCGGCCATCACAAGTACAGATGAGTCTTTTTTGAAGGATTGGACTTAGATTCTCAGAGAGGTTAATTATGTTGCATAAAACTGCTCCTGAATCGAGAACTGACCTAGAAAACTGATATAAATCTACACTGCAAGCATGCACGTGCATGTGCACGTGCATGTGCATGTGCACGTGCACGCCTGTATAGAGCCGGTTATCAATAAACAATGTTGATACATTATTGATGTTGAGATACAGCTGCTGCTCAATTATGGATACAAAATAATACTCATGCTTATTTGGGTCAAAATTGCAATCATGATTATTTCAAACGATTATTCGCTTCTCGGCTTCAACTTGAAACAAATGGAATTTATTGAACCTTTTGAATTTCCCTTTAAATATCTATAAATGAGTGTATAATGTATACACCTTTACTCACTCTGCAGGTTTAACCCAAGGATTTGTGTGAATGCGTGTCTTCTATTTTTGCTAGATGATGATTGGGACAGGAAGTCAGACACATTACAACTTTAATAGTGTAATTTTCAGAATAATAACCCCTATTTTGTAATAAAGGTTTTGGTTTTCGATGATTTTGTTTTTGTAATCATTGAAACACAAGTTCCGACCCATTGCACAGCACAATTCTATCTAGAGACTGCGTTACCGATTCATGAATATCATTTTTACTGAATGGGTTTCAACTTAAGATCTTGATAATTTCATGCTCGCCTGGAGACAGCCAATCATGATCACAGTCAGAGAGAATGCTGCGTGCTTATTGGTTCATCTCGCTTATGAAATGATCGGAAACTGAATGATACGACATTTTTGATATTCAGTGACACAGAGGAAGTTCAGTTCACAGCTGATACACAAAGTACTGAAGAACGGCACCGAACGCTAACTTCAGTCAATATCACCAAAGTATTGAGGTGTGTGTGTGTGTGTGTGAGAGTTTTCTAACTCCATTTCAGAGTTGTGCCTTAAAGACAGTTTGCTGATTAAGGCATTTAAAAAAATTAGCCCCCAGCCATAAATCTCTCATCTTTTCTTTGATGAATGCTGCAAATCTCACATTAACGTCTCATTTGCATATGAAAAAGCATCACCTTCACTTTCAGCATTTCTTCATCGCACGCACGGAATTGCAATGCGAGCAAATGAAAACATTTAAATTGTGATCGGTGTCAACATCTGCGTATCAGCTCATGTCTGAAGTGCAGCAGCTCCACTCCAAACTCTCTGAACCTTCTGATTACAACATTATGATGCAGCGGCAGACGACACATAGTTACCATGCTCCATCATCTCCGATGATCCATATGAACTTAGAACAATCATTCATCACTTCAGCGGCTAACACAATGTGATGCTCAATGAGAATAGCAAAGCGTTATCAACTGGATACAATATAGAGTGTGTGTGTGTGTGTGTGTGTGTGTGTGTTTCATTCTGATGAATATTTGGCTTTTCGGGGAGTAAACAATCCCGTCTCAGACGACTTCTGAGGCAGCGGGGAAGGATAGAGCAACTTCTGCGTGGCATTCACAAAGGCCCCAACTTAATGGAAGTTTGAATTACCATTTAAATAGGATTTCTTTTGGGGGAAGGCGAGGCGTCATAGAGAAAGATAAATTACATTGTAAACAATGTCAAAACAGTTTAATGACACATATGAAATGAAAGTACACACTCCATGCTTTCTAACCCACTGAGTGATATAAAGAGTGGATTGAATAAATAACAAGGCAGCCCAAGGGGAGAAAAGCCACTATGCAGACTTGTTTTGTCTCTGGCTGGGCTGCACTTTTAATTGACTTGAATAAAAAACTCAATTACAGCATTTTGGCCACCGGAGGGATAAAGAGCGAGAGACGGAGAGAGAGACGGAGAGAGAGGGGAGGACAAGAGGGAGGGGCGTGAGAGGGAAATGAAGGAGTTATTGGGTCAGAGTGGTGGGGATTTCAGCTTCTGCAGGTCAGTCAGTCTCAGTCTGAGCCTCAAACGTCACTCACAGGTGGAAGGAAAAAGACTAAAACAGGCCAAAGAAGGTGAAGTGTTGTGTCACTCCCTTATGCATTTATTATCATCTCTGCTCTGTTATTCCACAGAGGCTAACTGTCATACTGATGGGAGTGAGCACTCCCACTCAGCCGGGGATCTGATTTGACTTCCTCGTAAGTCGACAGGCCTCGTACGAGGAGAGCATTAGTGTAGAATACAAACAGATAAGAAGGAAGCGCGATGAAAGCAAGAGGAGGAGGAACAACAAATCCTCGGCACGCTGACGCCGTGAGGCTGAGAGAGTTGACTGGCAGACTGTGGTGTGTGTGTGCGCGTGTGTGTGTGTGTGTGTGTGTGTGTGTGTGTGTGCGCATAAAGACTGACCTGACTCACGAGGAACTGAGGAAACGGTGAAGTTTAGGGCTAAGATTTGAGTTGTGGTCGACATGAACTGATTCTGGTTAAGATTAACGCTTTGTTTAGGTCGTCCAAATAAATGGAAGTCAATGTCGTGTCCTAAACACATGTGTGCGTGTGTGCGTGTGTGCGTGTGTGTGTGTGTGTGTGTGTGTGTGTGTGTGTGTGTGTGTGTGTGTGTGTAGGGATAGTGAATACTTTCTGATTCAGATATCCTTGAATCACAAAACAACAGATCCTTTGTCGGCCTTCAGCAGTCAATGTGATGTTTGCAGGACAGTGAGCCAATATCTCTGTGAGTGTGTGTGTGTGTGAGTGTGAGTGTGAGTGTGAGTGGACAGCGAGCTGTTGTTCCCATGGTTGTGTGTTATTGATTAGTCATCTCTGTGGGCAATACGAGCTGTTATCAGTCCTGACATAGAGACAGACGGGGGTGGATGATGCATGGGACGGGAAAACTGTTCAGACGCAAAGATAATGGTGCTACACACACACACACACACACACACACACGCTGCAAAGATGAACAGTTACACACCGGCACATGCTCCCACAGACTCTTGCACACACACAACTGAGAAGCGATAGATTTGTTTTAAACACATGGACAGCACTAAATGTGTAGTAACGCCAGGTCACGGTGCATATGGCTAATGATTATCTATTGTAGCACCCACAACTATAATCAGTCATAAGCAGCGGATGTTAAGTGCACATGCCCTGAAGGACAACAGTGGAGACAAAACTGAATGTACAATGAGATTCATTATGAAAAGCCAGTACTCACAACCACGGCGTACACACACACACACACACACACACACACACACACACGCAGGATCCCGGTACTCACCTGTAAGAGACAAAAAAGAGGGGGGGGTGGGTCTGAGTCAGAAAACTGCACCAAACATACCATAAAAAACACACACTACATTTCAACAAACTGCCCCACACACACAAACACACACACACACACACATGCATGCATGCTCATTATTCCATTCATGTTCTTCATTCATCGATCAACACACAACAAACACAAAGTCTCTGTTTATGAAAACTCCACAATGAATTATCTCTGGTTTGGAAAAAAAAGCTCGGACACTTCTGTCAAAAATTCCTAAAGATGAGGAAAGCGAGCAGAGAAGAAGAAGAAGAAGAGGAGCTGCAGGTGCTGCTGGTAAAGAGGAAGAGGGAGGGAGGGAGGGAGAGGGTGGAGGACTGCTGCTAAACTAACTCTGTTTATGTCATTAAAATGGTGAAAATGCTGCGTTTGACGACTGCGACGTTTGTAAACTCTGGTTCTCTGAGCGTGAAGGACAGAAACGTCTCAGAGCAGAGAATGAAGACGATTTCAAACCTAATGTTTTAAACACAGCAACTTTTTTTAATCACACACATTCTTTAAGGTTGTTACCAACACGTGACAAAGTTTTAAGCTGGAAAAGGAAACGTTTAATCAGTCCTGTAACAACACTGTAGGTGTTTTAGTTTGAGTCTGTGGTTAAAATCCTCTTGTACGCCTGTAATCTGAGGATTGTCCAGCAGAAAACTGTACCTGCCATCCAGAGGTGAAGTACTTTTTTGAGTTTTGATTGAACTCAACTCATTTAATTTTTCTGTCTTTCCTTTTTGTGAGAGTGAAGTGAGTTGTGTGTAAATGTCTGACCACGATGAGTCTGTCACGGCCTGCACTCCTCCACAGGGACAGGTAGACTCAGTCAACCATGACGACATACAGAGGTCACGCTTCACATCGTGTCCTCAACTCTCTGGTGATGATATGGACAGGGTTAGAGACGAGGCCGCAGAGCAGATACAGGGAAAGTAACTTTCAGTAAGAACAGGTGAAAACATGACAACGGGCAGCTGCTGACATTCTGCACAGGCTCTGAACTTCCATGGAGAACACACTAACGTCTATTATTTTTCAGATGCAAGTAATAAAGTCCTGAATTATCCATTATCCCTTTTAAGTTAAAGAATCTGCACAAAACCTTTCATTGTAAGCTTTAATCCAAATAGTGGAGTTTCTGGAAGAAGGTATGATAACAATCATCAGCTTAACCTTAGATGTGCATTAACAATTCACTAATACATCAGAACATATCATCTTTCACAAGGAAAACTTGAGAAACAGATCCAACCAAACACAAGAGCTAAAAACCACAAACGCACGGCAGTTTAATCTGAGGAGAAGAAAGCAGCTCTGCACACCACACAGCTCATGTTGACTATTGTCTCGTGGAAACAACGTGTGAACCAACTGTTCAGTGAAAGAACCTTTAAAAGAAAAACAATCCCTGAATAAATTCCTGCACATTCTCAATGAACACATCCCTCGTCACTGTGATCAATGCATCGTCAGAGAAAAATACAAGAGCGGATCAATATCTGAGGTTCTGGATGTTTGATACATACAAACCCAAAAATACAATCAGTGTTTTCTTATACAACTACATGGATCATGAAGATCTAGTTAAACTATGTTAGAACATGGAACATGACCGCGCCCTCCATCACAGGCCCCGCCCTCCTCCCTGCACAATAAACCAGAGGAAATAATAATAGGGGAGTAAAACGACATCACAATGCAGAGGAAACTGAAACCAAACTCATTCAGGGTTTAGTAGAAACTTTCTCTCGCTCCATCATTGAGACTACAGTGTTTCTCCTGCATTGAGACTACAGTGTTTCTCCTGCATTGAGACTACAGTGTTTCTCCTGCATTGAGACTACAGTGTTTCTCCATCATTGAGACTACAGTGTTTCTCCTGCATTGACTACAGTGTTTCTCCTACAGAAACCATCTCCAATCAATACTGAACACCTGCACCAAAATCAGTGGAGTGTCCTTTCATAGCCAGGCTTCATTGTCTGAGCGACAGGGCAAAGAAAAGGCCTGTGACATAATGAAGGACAGAAGTCACACTTCCCCAGGTGAGACGCCCGTGTCTCATTCTTCCCACAAACCGGAATCAGGGGAAAATGCTGTGATCATGAAGTGGAATTTTGTGTATTTCTAATTTATTTTAAATTTAACAATTGCAATTTAGCATAACACAAACAAATTGAGAAAACATGGCAGTACAAATTGCCTCATAAATAAAAATGTGTTGTATTGTATCGAGCCAACTCGTCAGCCTGTTAACTACAACATTAAAACCACTAATTACTGGTAATGTGGGCAGATTGGTGTATGGAGCCAGTTTATGGGTTAATCCTCAACCATCTGTAGTTTGATTTGAACATTATTTTGTCGTCATTTTGCCATTTCATGTGCATCTGACACACATTAAAACATAAACATAAAGCCAATCACCTGGTATATGTGACACACGTGTGTAACATGGAAAAATGCACAAATATTGATAACACTGAATTTTACACTCCTGTGAGACTGACAGCTAAATAAATGTGAGTCAATTTGCATCACGTCGTCTTCCTGATAACACAGTGGAAATTAATTAAATTGAACAAGTGTTAAATGTCATTCACAATAACGCAATTACAGACAAATTAAAAAATTATTCATACAAAAAAAATAAGGAAAAGAAAAAAAAGGAAGAAAGACTTTAGTGAAGTGAAGTTTGGGTAAATACCTGTCACAGTTCACAGAGCACAAGTCACAATTCTTTCATACACTTGTTAAGAAAATTTCATTTGCACGTCACTCAAAACTATTTCTGCTAGTCCAAGATAAATTTAATAGAGAACAAAATTGTCTGGTGTAATCTGGTGTCAATTTAACTCTTATTTTTCTATTCTTTTTTTTATAAATGTTAATTAGACGAGTTCTCCAGTCTTTCCATTCTAGCAGAGTTCAGGTTAGGTTTTACTGAAATGTTGACTGCTTTAAAATGCAACATGGGCTGACCCTAATCTGACCCCTAACTGACCCCTAACTGACCCCACTGCCCCCTCTCACAGAAGCAGGGGGACAAATCAAAAAGTGTTATTGTAAGAAAACAATAAGCAACGATAATTATGTCAAATTTAGTTTAAAAAGTTTATTTTTTTACCCAAGGGAAACAAAACTGTCCAAAAACTTCCCGTCTAATAATAAATCTATCTGGCGGAGTGTGAGTGCATGTGATTACATAAACACATGCCACATTCTGTTGACGGCAACATTAAGAGACTCATTTGTTATAATGACGAGGAAAATGGAGCAAGATGTTGCGTAACCCTGTGCTGAATCAACACATGAAATGAATGGAGAGTCTGTTGTTGCTGTTCCTCCCTCATTAATGACGACGCGCTCGTGTTGTCGACCAGCTCATGCTGCCACTCTCTGGAGTTTCTCCCCCGTTCATCCCTTACATCACAGCGAGACACAACGGAAGGGTGTGAGTGACAGCTGAGGTCGGAGGCACAAAACAAAAGAGTGGTTCCAGGGAGAGGACCCAGATGCAGCGGGGCAGCAGGTCGGGCACCACGTCACCTCCATGGACAGTAAACACCATGCTGATGCCGACTGTGTAACAGTCACAGGTGGAAGGACAGACAGTAACCCTGAACCCTGACCGTGTCACCATACGGACGGAGACCCTAACGCCTCCAACAGCACGGCCACTGATGGGACAGACAGTAATAGTCAAAAGACATTAGCAGGAGCATGAAGGTGAAAAGTCTTGTATTGTCTCTTCTTTTCTTTCAGTGACACCGAAGGTTTAAAGAGAACTTGAAGTCAAGTGTTTTGCTGTGGTTACACAGTTAAACGGCTGCTTTGTAAATAGAACCCAACGCCATCCCATCCATAAGACCCAAACACCTGTGTGTGTGTGTGTGTGTGTGTGTGTGTGTGTGTGGGGCACAGACATGTGAATGTAAGTGTATGGATTTTTCTTTCCTCCCTTCTTTCTCATCTTTACTCCTCTACCATTCCTTTTTTTTTTTTCGATTTGTTTGTGGACATTTTCTCAGAATCCACTCTGATGGAAAATGCAATCTTGTCTTTTCCCCTTCTTTTTTCTGACTAATAGAAATTCTGTTAGTATGTTTGTATGGGATGAGAGATGAAAATGATTTTGTGGGGAGAAAGAAAGATGGCACTGAAAGGGAGGGAGCAGGCGATAAAATAAATGGCAGAGGATAGAAAATCAATGAGAGATGAAATATATCACAACTCCTGGAGCAAGGTCAACAGGATATGATCTCTCACAACACAAAGTTGTGCCTCACTGAGCCGGAGGGAGCGAGCAATGGAGAAAGAGGAGGGAGGCGAAGAGAGGGAGGACGAGAAACTAGGGCGGGGGCGAGACAGACGGACAGACAGGCAGACAGACAGACAGACAAACTTTTCTTCTGAAAAGCCATCTATCAAAAAAAGCCTGTGTTTGTCCATAAGGCGTAGATTCCTGTTACAGAGTTCTGTTACAGAGTTCTGATACATGGTTCTGATACAGGGTTCTGTTACAGGGTTCTGTTACAGAGTTCTGTTACAGAGTTCTGATACATGGTTCTGATACAGGGTTCTGTTACAGGGTTCTGTTACATAGTTCTGTTACAGAGTTCTGTTACAGGGTTCTGTTACAGAGTTCTGTTACAGAGTTCTGTTACAGAGTTCTGATACAGGGTTCTGTTACAGGGTTCTGTTACAGGGTTCTGATACAGGGTTCTGATACAGAGTTCTGTTACAGAGTTCTGTTACAGGGTTCTGATACAGGGTTCTGTTACAGGGTTCTGTTTCCACAAACACGCAGTTAGCTGATGTTGGCACAAAAGGTTCTGGTGTAAAATGTGAACATCAATCTTCCCCCGCTAACTAATGCAGCTGCGAAGTAGCTGAAGGGTCCAGATCAGCAGTCTGTCTCCACCCAGGTCCAAGTCCTGGTTCTATGTGCACAAACCATTAGAGAGCCACTCACCTCCTACAGAGAGCAGGTCTGCAGCTACCTCCATGTAAGCACTCAGCCAATTAAGGGTCCATTAGTGCTCAGGCCTGGTGGGTGGTGTGTGGGTCAGTGTGTTTGTTTGTATTCATGCTTCTTCCCCAGATCGGTGCAACATTTTTGCATAAACTGGAATTTATTATGTAAACCTTAATCCAAACACACTCAGTTTGTCCACGCAGCCATTGTTTTCCTTCTCCACCTTCTTACCCCAGCCCCCGACCATGTATCATTCATTAGTCGCCGCAGTCTACATCATGCAAGTTGAATTCATAATAGAGACAGAAGTAGGTCATTTGACAAACATGTCACATCTGCTCCAGTCAAGGCCACACCTCCTTTTAGCATCAATGTTTCATCTTTGCTCGACACGGAAACAGAGGTCTGTGGTGTCAGTGTGCTGGAATACATGGAAATGAACAGCATTTACCACGACCACCTCACAGGTTCACAGGAGAATAATACTATAGCACGCTCATGTATCACGCCACAGAGCATCAACACTCACAACCTGTCACAGTGATCAAAACACAAACCCTGGTCCACGTCGTGGAGATGACTCCAGCACCATCCTTCTTTGGTAAATCATCTCAAGTCCTATAAATAACCTACAGTATATCTAGAATTCCAGCACTCGCTCTTTTCTCACCTGCATTGCAGCTTTTTTTCAGGGTAAATGCAGAAAAACGGAAGAAGAACATGTCGATGGTTTGATTACAAAGTGTCTTCAGACAACATGAGGAGTCATGAAGAGAAACAAAGAGGAGGAACAGACTCTCTCTGAGTGACCCAGGTGTCAGCTGGCCCCCTGCGGCGTCCTCCGTCCCTCATCAGGGACCCTGGGGAGCAAAGTGTCTGCTTTACCCAGAGTGATCTGCCTGCCTGTCTGCCTGTCTGTCTGTCTGTCTGCCTGTCTGTCTGCGTGGAGCTCTTCTGTATTATCTTATCCTCAGCTGAAGCTACAGAAACTGAAATGATGGATGGGACGCATGCTTTTATCTCCAGTTATGGGTTTTGTTTTTTTAAGCTACTTTGTGTCCACATTATTTTGAACATTTCTGCTGCGTGTGCGTGTGTGTGTGTGTGCGTGTGTAATGGTGAACTGTGTTGTTAACCACATAGTGTTACACGAGGGCAGAAGCTGGTATTAGTGCATCCCACATTAGATTCACGTGACCCATTCAAAACATCCTTGGGGTCTTCAGCACGCAACCATTAAAATATTTATAATTTAGTATAACAGCATAAAATTGGTGTATTACAGCGTGAAATGTGTGTGTATTTAATGATATTTCTATGTATTTCTGTGTTTATTTCTGCCTCAAGTTCCCCGTGGAGAGATGAAGCCTGGGGCAACTGAGCTTTGAACGCTTCAACCACTGGAGACAACACGCTGGCTTTTAAATCCCCACGTCCAAAAGAAGTCACTCGCTCTGTTCCCACACTCGTCACTGCCATTCATGCCTAACACACTACAATGACTAAAGCATGGCAGCATGTGGTGACTTTTAAATTGTTAAAAGAATTATCAATGCTGTGTTTGCTTCACAGTAAGAAACTCGAGAAAACTGCACGGGAACTGTCACCGACACTGTTCTGGTCGGAGGAAGCTGACGACAAGCAAAGCAGCTGCCACTGAATATTCCAGAACCCTGGTGTGCAGGGGACGAGGAACTAAACATCTATAAATAAATAAATAAATAAGTCAATATATAAATACAGACATTAATAAATGAAGGGGAGTCAAATCCTCATTATATGCTGCTAGTTTGAGAACAGACACTTAACGCCTGTAAGGAAAAGGAAAAATTGCTTTTTCTCTGAGAGGAGAGGAGAGAAGAGGAGAGGAGGGGAGGGGAGGGGAGGGGAGGGGAGAGGAGAGGAGAGGAGAGGAGAGGAGAGGAGAGGAGAGGAGAGGAGAGGAGAGGAGAGGAGAGGAGTGAAGGTACGCTCAGACAACCTCTGTCTACTCCAATTATTGTTACAAGTAGAATATTTATCCATGCCTCAGTGCCCAACAAGCAAACACTGGAATCTCCCTCTCTCTGTCTGTCTGTCTGTCTGTCTGTCTGTCTCTCTCTCTCTCTGTGTGTGTGTGTGTGTGTCTCTCCCCCCCCCTCTCTCTCTCTGATTGATGCAGTAAAATATGCAAATAAAAAATAGACCGTCCACTTAAGTAAAGCAAAGTAAACAATCACGTGCCACAGCGTTTCCTGTCTTCCTCTTGGAGTCTAAATGCGTCCCCAGTGTTAATTGTGAGGTAAGTGCTTTTCAAAGACACAATTAAGTTTCATAAAATCTTTTTACCAACTCCCTCTCATGCAAAAAAACAAACAAACAAAATAATTACTGCTTCACTTGTTGATGAGAACCAGAGTTATGAATGCTAATGAGTATAATCAACAATACTTGAATCATCTGCATGTATTTGCTCACATGACTGTTTGTGTGTGCGATGGCATCCAAGGAAACGACCACGTGTGACTATTCTGTAATTAATTATTATTCTGTTCTGTCTTTAATCCTCATTCATGAAGGAGCCGTCCCACTTTGGTTGGGCTACTGAGTTTAAGTTAAGTTAAGTTAAGTTAGGTGAAGTTAATTCTGTCAGGTAATGTTACACCAGTGATTGTTTTAATAAAAAGTAAAAAAAGTAAAAAAAGTAAAGAAATGTTATTTAACCTTTCAGGTGCATTATTCAGTGGAATTATCTTTTATTCCCTTTACTGCATCCTTGTTGAAGAGCAACACTTTTGAATGATGGAAAAAATGGACAACAAAACAGATAATGTTTTGTTAATAAAATGTGGAACATTTTTTATCATTGTCTCACTACATTTAATTCTTCATTAATGCCATTCAATGTTAATAAAGTCACATTTGTGTTAAATGACACCTGAACCACCTCATCATCATCATCATCATCTTCTTCTCACCATCTCACACTACAATATCTGACTCTAGACTTTAGACACGAGAGTGATTTACAGTTGACTGTTTACACTGTGTATTATGGGATGTCGTGGTTAATCCGGGCAGGACCGTGAGTTGATGCAGTTGCTTCAGTGCTTGAATTAACAGACGTGCCCTGGGACACACGTCTCCACGGAGACAGCACACGTCTTACTCACATGAGCAGCTCAGTCTGAAGGAGGAGGAGGAGGAAACGTTGTGATGAGCCAACCTTACTCTTAAAGCCCGTGTTCAGGATATTACACAGCTACCATCTTACAAACATCACATTTCACCTCCAAACAACAATAATCAAATCCCTTACTCGCTCCTTCCTTTGTTCCCCCTTTAGCAGTGACGAGCCCAGACGGCACAGGGAGGTGGACAGAGAAAGGAGAGCTGCCTGCCTTTGTCCTATTTGTAGTGGTTGCCAGACTCTATAAAATCCCCCTCTAGTTGTGGAGACTATGTCGCCCACCCACTGACAGCCTCCTCAGCTTGACACTCTCCGTGTTGCCAGTGGGAGACAGTGGAAAGAGATATGCAACCCAGCTGGATTAATCCTGACACAGAAATATGAGCAGAACACATACACACACCTGAAACAATGGTGCAGATACAGACTTAACTCTGTCATTTGTCCTTTTATTGTTCTTTCTATGAGACTTATGTGAGTGAGTTGAGTCAGGTACGCTGCCTAAGTTCTTGGTTGCTTAGTAACGTAAATTATTTCCTCTGGTGATAGTTTCTAGATATTATTTGTCGGAGGGCGATATTTTGTATTTTACAGTAAGATTAGTAACTTTATTATGCAGCTGGATAAATGACCAGCTACTCATTTATCACCAAGTTTGGAGATGCATCAATCTTTTTGTATCTTTGCTTGTTTATTTTTATTTATTTATTCATTTTTCACAAACATTAATTCAAGACTAAAATAATCAAATGGTAGAAGTGAGGGTGCGGTACAATCCTGTGTGGGCTTATTTATAAAAAATGCCAATTAAAATTCATGAAGTCCTCTCCAGACCTTTGATGTATTCAACCTCTTAAAATGGGCTGCCAGTTACACATTAATATTCTTCACGCACATGTTTGTTTTTTTTGTTTTTTTTTATACATATTGAAAAAGAACGTCTATTTAGAAAAGCAAGTGAGTTGGAAACAAAAATTAATGGGTAGAAAGTGACCATCGTCTTAGAGTGAATTTCAATTACCTTCCTCAGATACTGGATCTGCTCACACCGGCTGAACATGGACAAGAAAATGATCAACGAGGCTGCACAAAGATACAGAGGAGACGAAGCCAGTGTGATAATATTCTCATTATATATCGTCACTTTATATTCCTAAATGATTATTTATAATGACGTAAAGGCCATTTTTCTGTGACTTTTTAAACACAGCATGATTTTGACGTCGTGCAGCACAGACACAGTCCTGCAGCCTCACCATCACATGTACATGTGTGTGTGTGTGTGTGTGTGTGTGTGTGTGTGTGTGAGAGAGAGCCAACACAAAGAGCGTCTCCTCACTGTTTACAATAACACAACACAACACAACACAACACCACTGACAGCACCGAGAACGTAGCATGTGATTAGGGGCCTTTTGTGCTGGGAGCAGAGGAGCAGCCAAACTTTGAGTTCACAAAAGGGAACTGCACTTAAAAAAAAACATGTTTCCATTAGTCACATAGCAACAGCATTGCTGCTGTTTCCCAAAAGCATAAAAACAAGGTTATTACTGAGGGGAAAGGTAAAAACTGTCAAAGCTTTTAGCTTATGCCTCCACTTGATATTTCTGAAACATTCTGCAACAATTTCAGCCTAAACTCAAACATTTTAAAGATTCTGCAAATGCTCTTATCAAGTCCAACAGCTCAATCATCACATAAAAGCAGAGCGTCCTGGGCCTAGAACCAGTGATGGAGGAGCACAGCGTCAGCTCCTGGTGTCCCACTGCATGTTAACATGCAAGTCTCTATCCAGTCAGCATTAACATGCAGGGCCAGCAGCCACTAGGTGGGCCCAAGCAGAGCCCAAGGCAGGTGGCAGATAGTCATTGTGCATGCTTCTAAATCATTCATGTCGCAGGGTGGAGAGGATTGAGTGTTTGTGTGCATCAGAAGAGAAAGGCGAGGCTTTTCCTGACGTGCAATAGAAGAATATAACAAGTGAGTGAGTGAGTGAGTGAGTGAGTGAGTGAGTGCACTGGATGAGACGCTATCCCGCAGCCTTTGAGGGAAAACACAAGTGGATACAGTTCATTTGTGGGTAGCTTATTACCACGCTGGCCCCTTGTATATTGAAAAGAAAAGGATAAAGAGATGTGTTGGGAAAGACAAGGAGGAGCACAGGCGGAGGGTTGAGGGTGAGAGTGAAAAGATGAGAGGAGAGAGGAGGTGAAACAGACGTTCTTAAGAAGGGAAAGATTTTGTTAATAAATGAGTATGCAGCACTGGTACCACACAATGACCTTGAGCGAGGAGCTGACATGTCATACACACCACACTGAAACTAACACTAACACCACAAATTATTACCTTTTCATTATGGAAATTAGGCCTCCCACTCCGTCTCTCACACATCCTCACACATCCTCACACCTGCCTGCCTTCTCTGCTACACTGGAGCAAGAATGGTGTTGACTCTGAAAAGCAATTACCTGTCATTTACCTGTCGTTTCTCCCTCTGATAATGAATATCAAGTGATAGGTAAAATAATTATCTTTTCTCTCAAAAAAATCCAAGCAATGGGCAGGGACAGCCCCCGTCACAGTATGAGATTAAAGGAGTCTCTACAACACACACACACACACGTACAGTACACACTGATACGCACACATACGTACAGTACGCAGTGATACACACATGTACAGTACGCAGTGATACACACAGTACACAGTGACACTCACACACACACACGTACAGTACAGTATGCAGTGATACACACACACACACGTACAGTACACACTGATACGCACACATACGTACAGTACGCAGTGATACACACACGTACAGTACGCAGTGATACACACACATACGTGCAGTACGCAGTGATACACACACGTGCAGTACGCAGTGATACACACACATACGTGCAGTACGCAGTGATACACACACGTGCAGTAAGCAGTGATACACACAGTACACAGTGACACTCACACACAACCAGAAACCAGAAAACAAGACTGTTAAGGTTCTTCAAAATGTAACTGGATGTAACGCGATAAATAACCAGCGCTACAG
The DNA here is from genome assembly GCF_958295425.1 of Solea solea. Classification (NCBI taxonomy): domain Eukaryota; kingdom Metazoa; phylum Chordata; class Actinopteri; order Pleuronectiformes; family Soleidae; genus Solea; species Solea solea. Next base: position 24,385,392 of record NC_081137.1, on the reverse strand, counting down.
GCATCAGACATGTGACCTTATTCATAGGTTTTAACGTTTACTGGTTATTGTTACGTTCATATTGTTAATAAATGATTTATATTTGACAATAAGGCCTTAGTGTAAGAAATGATGGACATTATAAAAGTCATGACACCATGTAGACAATTGAAATGGGAATTAAACGAGTTATCAAGACATAAAAACTAAACTAGACAAGACTAAAAATGGCCGACCCGTCTGTGCTTAAAGAGAGAAAAAAAGATTAAGAAATTAATAAAATTGTGACAAAAAATCAAATCGAATCAAGGATTTGGAGAATCGTGACACGGCTATCAAACACTCAATAACACGGACATGGTTATGGACACATGAATAAGTTTTGCTTTCTAACCTCCGCACAGGAGGAGATGAGCTGATGTTTGTGGAGATGAGAGCTGAGTGCACAGCCCCTATCAGCAGAAAGTGGGCTTTTAAGTCACCAGCATTGTACACAGAGCTCCTCAACTGAGGGACGGCATAACAGGCTGTTTGAGATGAAAAAGGACTTTTATTCAACTGTGAATCATGCAAAGGTACTCCTGTGAAGTCGGAGAATAATCATCTAAAGCTCAACATGAGCATTATACATATCTTTTAAAAAGGGAGAATATTCTCTCAAACCTCTAAACCACGACCAGACGTTTTGAATGTGGACTGAAAGAGGAGAAGAGGAGGAGAAGAAAGAGGAGAAGAAAGAGGAGAAAAAGAGGAGAAGAAGAGGAGAAGAAGAGGAGAAGAAAGAGGAGAAGAAAGAGGAGAAGAAGAAACACGACACAGAGCACACTTAGCATCCAGCTTACAGTTGTTTGTATGTGGTTTTAAGGGAAATCGATGGGGATGGTTTAAATTTCCATCAGGGAAATCAGCGCAGGACTCAACAAACAACAACACTCAGAATATCAAACTATAATTCAACTGATGTCGTTTTCCTGCGTGTGCAGCTTTACACAGACCTCGTCGTCTTCGTCCTCTCACGGATTAAACTCAGACCCACAATGTTTGTACAAAGACTCCTCCATCAAAACTCCTCATAGTCATTCAGAACCAGAGTAGTAGTAGTAGTAATAGTATAGTAATAGTATAGTAGAAGTAATAGTATCCAGAATTCACATGGTTGTTTGTTTGAGGGAATAAAATACTGAAACAAAATAAAATATCTGGCAACGCAGTACACACTGAAAAATATGGAAACAATAAAGCAACCAGCCTACGACAGAAATCACCTCCTCAATAAAGTGTTTCATTCAAAACACATGAGTTATTGTTCTTTTCTGTGTGTTTTCAGCCGCCTTTTCCAGTCAGTTTGGGTGTGTGAGTGTGTGTGTGTGTGTGTGTGTGTGTGTGTGTGTGTGGAGCTGTTGCATAAGCTTTCACAGCAGGCCGTTGCTTGTCGGGAATGATGACGAGAGCAAGGAGGAGGAGGAGAAGCAGGAGAAGCAGCAGGGAGACAATGAAACGAGAGGTGATAAGTGGGTATCTGCAGAAGAACGGAAGGTTGTTGCTTGGTGCAGATTCCACCTCCTCCCATGTGACACTTGTGAGGAAGCGGCGTGTAGAAACAGGCCGAGGAGGAAACGGATGAACGTACGACACTAAAGCAAAATGACAATTATCATTAGAAATTCATTCAGGTCTTTTTAGCACGTTTGTGACGCGTGCAATTATTGGACGTGATGATCTTTACATAATGCCGCGTGCAGCTGTGTGCTCATGTGAATGTGTGTATGGTTTACTTATAGCAGAGAGCATGATGCCTCTGTCGATATCCAATCACTGTGAAAAACTACGCTCTGCCAAGTAAAAGCAAACCCCGGAGAGTGTGGACACATTTATCTGCACCGAGAACTGACTCGTGTACACACACACACACACACACGCACACACACACACACACACACACACACAAACACTCACAAAGGGCGAGAAAGAGAGGGAGAGAGTGGAGGTAATTGATACTATTTGTATTCCATGAGTTTAACAGATTCACAATTAGAACAATACAGTTTTTCTAAATAAATGGAAATCCCTGTGCTTTCTTCATAAATGTCCCTATTATTAAACTAATGAAGGATGAGCTTTGCTTATCTCTTCCAGTTTGTGAATTATGGAATTATGGAAACATTTATAAATGCTGGTCTTTGATTATCACATCTACACAGCACTGAATGAAATGTTAGAAATGTCTCCTGGTGTTAAAGTTTATCGTTGAATCTAAACTCTAACACACTTTTGTGTCCATGTAAGAGGAAACGCAGCTAATATTTCATCCAAATGACTCTTCATTGGTCTATTTATTTGACATCATTGACTTTTTATAAAGTCTATTTCTCTGCTGATGTGAGAAGTAACGTCTCAGATATTTGAACGCTCTTTGTTTCCCACTCAAACTCTTCCTGTTCTCTCTCATGTCCTATTTATTTTTCCACCAGCAAAAGTTGATATTATGTAAATGCTCATTAATGCTAATGTTTGAAGGCTAGCACAGGCATCATTTGCATATGGCAGCACACTGAGCCACTGAAACAGCGTGACACGCTGACCCCAGTCAGGTTGCCAGGGGAACACCCCCTCAACACCCCACTCCCACACAGAGAGACACACAAACCAAGAACAACTGCACACACGTACAACAATGGTGGTCACTTCTAATGTGCTGCACTAATTCCTAATTAAGTTTTCACAACTTCATGTAATGAGCAAACATTAGCCTTTATCTCTGCTAACACTGGTCTGTGATGCTGATAATGTCCTGCCTGTGTGTCCATCATGGACACTCAGCTCAACGATGCTTTCCGTCCTCTTTCAGTCAATTTTGCCAAAAATAAAGATGCGTTTCCATGTTGCAAAGCATCTCATTATAAGCAGGAAACACATGCAAGCGTGCACAGGTAGGCAGCTTTGTCAGCTGTCTGTGAACAACAGCTGACAGGGATGGATGTTCTGGACTGTGGCTGCTTAAGGATTGTGTGAATTGGTCTTCTCAGCAAACCATAAGCCAATAAGACCTTTTCTTGGACGGCACATTTGTGCAGCCAGGATGAAACTTTCAGGAATCCTCCTCCAGCCCGAGCCTCAGTGCGCACACTTTATCAAAAGTGACTGTGGCACAAATTTGCAGAGAGAAAATAAAGAGACAGCGTGAAAGAGTGGTGAGACGAGAGTGAGAAAGAGGACGGAGAGGAGGGGAGGAGCCAAATGAGCGGGTGAGTTTCCAGCCGAGCTGCTCGTGCGTACTGTGACACAACAAGGCAACTTCATTTGAATGCACATTTTCATACACATGCTCAAAACATTAAAGACAGGACAGGCCCACACACACAACAAGTGAGGTATTTTAAAGAAGCTCAAAAATGTGACATGTGACATGTTTTACTGTTTGATGTTTTCTTTTGTTGTCTTTTCCATCACAAATTGTCTCCGTTGACCATCAACATACTGCACTGTTGTTGATATTCATATTCATATTCTAAATCTATATTACAGTACGTATGTCCATAAATACCCAGAGTCTTGAAGGAAGAAATGAAACATTCCACTGTTTTTCTCACTTCCAGCTTTATGAAAGTAACCCTGTTATATTTACATAAAGTAGGCAAACATGTCACAGTGTGTGGGTGCACATCACACATCCTCACATTAACAGACAGAAAGTTGTTCATTCCAACAAAGGTTGAGTGACAGACTGTAATGGACTGGTTCAATTTCCTCAGCCATTGCCTCTAAATAATGCATCATTATACGCACGGCTTTGCCAAGAGAAGCAAAGAAGGAAGAAAAGGCCACAAACAAAGATAATGAGAGCGAGGCAGTAAAGAGAGAAATCAACACAAAACACTGAAGCAGCAAAACTAAATGACACTGTACCTGGTGCATTACTTGTTTTCAGATGAATGTACAGTCCATCTATGTATGGGTAACATACAGTGATATTCAGTTATACATGTTCCTAGGATCACACGTGTTGGTGCGCCGCTGTGGGACGAGGGAGGAATATATCCAGCAGGAAAAGGAAGAGAAATGTGAGTGGGCTGCAAACAATCCACAGAGACTTTTCCTCTGTGTTCTTCTCGTCTGTGTGTGTCTGTCATAAGTACATGCTGTATTATATTCACATGCTGTATATGTGTATGTACGTATGTTTAGATGTAGAGAATATATTTGAATATGTGAAATGTTTCTCAGTTTCTAGTAGAGTTTTTTTTTTACGGAATACAGAAATAAGTTCTTGGGAAAGTTCAAACTCAAACCTTAAAACCCATTTGAGTTCAAAATACACAGCCCAGAAGCCCATCAGACCATCTGACATCGTCACTGCACGGTCCAGCAGATCCACTTTGAATCCATCGGAAAAAAAACAATTCCACTGTTTACACGGACGCAAAATGAAATGATCAAACCAGGAAGTCATGATCAGATCGACTGTTTGTATAAACACCATCAGAGTGTTTGGTGTTGCCATGTTTACGTGACATTTTATGATTTTTTATGATGATCCGGCTTTTATTTCCGAAAATAAAAAAATTAATTTTTAATTGCCTGACATTTGTTTTGACAATTTTGTGTTATTGTGGAAATATTTTTGGCAAAAACGATGGAGCTTTTAGTGGCTTTAAGTTATCTCTGTATTCTGACACACACACACACACACACACACACACACACACACACACACACACACACACACACACCTGTAGTTGAGGTGATATAGGCAGCATTTTTGCATTGTTTATGTTTATGTAGCCATAAATTAGAAAAGATATTTCAAACATAAAAGTGAATTTCATGTTTTTTATTATTAATAATAATAATAATAATAATACTAATAATAATAATAATAATAATAATAATAAATGCTATCTGTCTACACACGTGTTACTGATTCATAATAATTAATTAGCTCATCACTTGGTAAAGAAAAATGTTAGTTAAAATGTCAGTTCCAAAAAACTGCATTTTGATTGCGCTTTTAAACTTTTAACTTTTAAACCTACATTTAAATCCATTTGGAAACACTTTCCCAAACTTTGAGTTGTTGAAAGAAGATTTAATTTAGTTACCTGATAGAGGACGGAGAATGTTACAGTATACTGTAGCTGGAGGCATCGGGTACGGCTTTATATCAAAGTTTGTGAACATCCATTAATTTGCTGCATGTCTAATTCTAGACAACAGAATATGCACTTTTTGCATTTTCCCCATGTTTATGAGTTTTCTTTCATTAGAGGCTTTTTTAATTACTGTTCCCTCGCTCTTTATGGCTCTTTTTCTTTTTTCTCATAGTACTTCTTTGATAGTCTTATAAGTTGCACTGGTGGCTGTGCAGTAAGCAGATTAATAGGAGAGTAATGTCATTAAAATGGTAATGTGTAGACTTGGGCAAGATGCTGAAAACAATAATACTCCAGTTGATTAATGACACTCGAGAGCATGAGCATACACAATGAATGTACACACACACACACACACACACACACACAGAGAAACAAGCTTTTATACTGAACGTCTTAGACTGCATCATCATGCTCTCGTGCTCTCTACTAATGACACAAAGACACATACTGTGTGTACTTTATGACTTAAAACTTCATGGCAATGGATATGTTTGAGTTCTTCTTTACACATTTAAATAAATAAATAAATACAAATAATTTGCGACGCACAAACCCAGAATGAGCCAAGCTAACACAGTGGATGGCATTAGGTGGTGCTATTATGGTCTGTCTGCCACATGCAACTCATCGTTTCCAACCTCAATGACAGCGAGTGGGTGACAAAAAAAAAAAAAGAAAAATAAGAGATATAAAAAAAGAGAAAAGTAATGACTTGTGGCCTCGTTTGCTTTTCCACAACATGACGCCTATGTGTGGAAACTACAGTGTGAAATAACAAATCTAGCAGGGCTGCGAGAACTGTGCAAAAACCTTGGTCTTTATAGACTTTGATAAATACGCCTGGTGATTAATTATAGATATGGTGTTCACAAAAAAAGATCACAGAGATCATAAACCATATAAAATCACACTCTGTGCAGAATTCAGTATCTTTTCCTGGGTAATCACAGCCATGCTTTGCCTTATTGTTTGTTATATTAGGTACTGATCATAACCCTTTAACAACAACTCCATGAAATGAATATATACATTCCTAAAACACAAATGTGGAAATCTTTGGACCTCAACGGTCAAATAAACATGGATTACTGATACAAAGCTAATCTGCATGCAGATGGTTTTAAGCTGAAACCTTTCTTTTCTTTCAGCTTTCTTCTACATGCTGAATGGTGCTAAATATCAGAAATCCATGGGAGTCTTTATGAAATACAAGTGCTTCAAGAAGCAACTGAAAGTCAAACAATCTCAATCATGAATTTTGCATGCATGCATGCACACACACACACACACACACACACACACACACACACCACTCAGCCGGCCTCCAGAGGGAGTAGAGCCCTCTCAGCCAGAGCGGCATCAGGGGAACACAGTCTGTGATCATTTAATAGGCCTTGGCCCCTGAGAGAGCGGGAGAGCTTGGTCAGCCTGTCAGAGGGCTAAAGCTGACCGAGGCTGAGCAGGGGAGAGAAAAGCAAACCAAGACCCTTAAAGGCCTTAAAGCCTCCGTCTCTGTCACTGCTGGACGATATTTAACCATTCATTAGTACCACACAGATTTCTATTGGTGCTGGTTTATTTACAGGTTGTGTGCATGATCTGGTTTTCATTGATTAAAGACACAGACACATAAACAAACAAAAACAAAGACATAACACAAATCCTGTTCACTGGCACTGTGTTACTTTGCACTACACTGTGCCGTAGGCTACGAGTCATGCTGCATTTGCAGCTCAACAAAAATAGAATGTGACTAAAAGAAAGCCAAACAATACAAGCCTCCAAACCACAACCGTGCCTGTGGCAAGGGGAAACCACGGCATGTCTGAGCTCTTACACACAAATCTCAAAATGCACACGCACACACACACACAGCAACTTCACTTAAAGACGTCTCACTGATTACATCTGACCTGCATGTGACGGAGACACTGACACAGTAGATGATAGTGATTGTGTGTCCTGCTGTATATATTTATATGACACTCTGATTCACTGTTATAAAAATCTATCTAATGACAGTTGGATGCAACGGCATAAACCGCGCTTAGAAAACCAAACCAACACAAACTGGACAAAAGCAGATGTGATGAAAAAAAACAAAGCAGTCCAAGTGACCATCGAACATCCTGCTCTGCTGGATCAACACAGATTTGATTCAAATATCATTATAGTCAGAGTCAGATGTGTTTGTCCACAGTCAAAGCAAATCATGGAAACCTGGTGTGTGAAATCACACTCTGTAACTGTAGATGACTTTATGGGATGTAACAGAGAAGTGGATCAGTGAGTGGAACTGCAAAATCCAAGTTTCCATTGAATGAGGTGGGTTTTTTTTTTCCACACTGTGAAGGTGTAGAATAACTGTAAAGTAAAGGCTCACTGATGGTGCTGCAGCGTAATGACCAGGTTTCTCTGTGGCAGAAAGGCAGAGGGCCCCCTTGTTACTCATGCATGACCAGTCCATAATGCACTTCTGCTCTTTCACTCACCGTTGGCAAGACAACAGAAGAGAAAAGGATTTGGAAAGGCAGGATTTGCCAAGACTGTGGGAACAGCCAGATTCCTCCTTACAGCACAAAAGATGGAGCTCAACTCTCCTACTTTCCAATACATTGATTCAGAGGAAGTTTTATCCTGGATTGTAACGTGTCCTTTCTCTGAACCTAACGTAGCAGTTACAATGTTTTTGCTTTTGCAATGCATGCTCACATTTTCACACAAAGTGCTGAAATTCAAACACTGGGGTGAAAGAAAGCTGTAGTTTCAATATAGAACAAAGAAATGTTATTATTGCACCTCAGAGTCATATTCTTTAAACCTTGTATACTGTGTGTGTGTGTGTGTGTGAGAGAGAGAGAGAGTGTGCATGCAACTGTGGCCGAGCATTGATCGGTCTGGCTTCCTACAAAGGAGATGTGAGCTGACAACTAATGGAAGAGCTAGCCTCAGTTAGCCCACTGACTGATGGGAAATGTGATTTCATTTAGCTGTTGCTGCTTCAGCCACTGTAAACAAGTCATGTTTCCCCCTCCAGTAATCAGACACACAGACAGACAGACAGACAGACAGACAGACAGACAGAGAGAGAGGCGTGGGGGAGGGGCTTTGACATGTGCTCAAACACATTGCTCTTGTTTTGTAGCTTAAAATTCTGAATATAAAAATCACTTTTAAGTCCTGGACAGTTTTGTCTCTCTCGGTTCACAGCTCGTCAGACTCCTGAAACACTTCGTCAGTAGTGTGACTGACATATTTCAAAATACTACTTCAGTTCTATTTCATCTGAATGACACTTCCGTGAGATACAGAGGTCAGAAAAAGGGGGCGTGTCCTTCACAACATCTTCTGGAATCAGTCAACCAATCACAACACTGCTCAGCAGACGGGGAGTGTGGGAGACGGATAAAGTGGAGCATCAATTAGCTTTGACTTCACATATGTGACTACGAGACATGTGGATATGTGTCATAGAGGTGAGACGGGACACGATTGACAGGAAATGATTATTATTATGATCGGAGAGACGCGGCAGGTGAACCGTCTCCTGGACGTAACCTTCATGCAGCTTGTTCGTGTATCTCTGAATCAGTCGAGCCTTGGTGCTTTCTAAAGGAAAGAGCACTGTACGTGTCGTCCTGAAAAGAGGAAATGATGTCATAGTATAAATGATCAGCCTTTATCGTTGTACAACACGTACAACACTCATTTATGATCACATCCCCTCATTCCAGCTGTTTGGTCTCTGACAGCAGACGATACATCAGACAGAGTTTCCCAGAGTCCACTCACCACACAGAGCCAAAACATCATCATACAACTGACCTTTGCACCCAGGACGGGCAGAGGATGTCGATAATGATCATTCCAACCATGTTGGTATGAAAGTTAAATGAGATTAGAACTGCAGTGATTATCTGCACAGCATGTGCTAAGAAACACATTTAAAACAGTACAATTCATGTGTTAAAAGCAGGTTAAAAACAGGTTAAAAGCAACAACAGTCCAGACTAACAAGCTCTCAATTACATAACAAGGTGCAGTCTGGAAGGAGAAGGAAACTAAACATCCACACAACTTTGTTTTCATAGAACTTTCAAGATATTTGTCACCAAATGTAATGCATGAAAAAATGAATCAGTATCCGGTTCCGTTAACTTCTACGACTGCTGCAGTGAACTTTAACGTCTGCCAAGGACATCAACAGCACCGTATCCAAACTTCACTGCCACAGGGTCCACATTACCATGACATGGTGTGCACAGTAAAACTCAGTGGTGCTTGTTAAAACACCTTTTATATCCATGCAAGTGCAGTGAATGGTGTCTGCCAACTGGAGGATTCTCATAAAGGAAGCACCCTGCCAAGATGAAAGGCTCGGGATGATGTTGGACAGCGAGACGTCAGCGGTAAGAGAGAAATGAAATATCACATTATAAGCAAGAAGAATGAAAGGTGAGGGAGAGACAAAGAGACAAATACTCAAATGTGTCTCAAAAAATGCAAGAAGAAGGTAAAAATGAAAGCCCAGCTCCTTTTCAGACCGAAGAAACGGAGATAAAGACAGGACCATTAGTATTTTTATCTCAGGGGCAATCTGGACGCCTCACAGTTTGGTGGGCTGCACTTTTTTCAAAAACAGGTAATGGTGCCATCAAAAGCTTCTATGACATGCGTTTAGCAAGCTTCTATACATACAACAGAAATGTTGAGAAGAGGAATAAAATATGTGAACGGACCCTTGTGCTCAGGAAACATCACAAACTCTTCATTATTCTCCGATTGTGTGAAAACATAATAAATGCTTCAAACTCAGCAAGTGCATGCCATTACCTCAGGCTGCCAGTGACAGCAACATGTCTGACTTTCATATTATATGCTATTACCACTGTTTTTCATCACTGAGATGCAGGGCAGACGCAGGCGTAATAACAATAATAATAATAACAATAATAACAACAATAGTGAGAATACACTTTATTTATATAGCACTTTTCTTTACAAATGTTACAAAGTGCTCACACTCCAATCAAGCATAATCAAACATTTCAAAGCATTTTGCCTAGTAACGCAAAAACAGAGACGCCCAGCAGCAGCAGCAGCAGCAGCAGCAGCAGCAGCAGCAGCAGCAGCAGCAGCAGCAGCAGCAGTCAGTGCAGTGAACGAGCCCTGAGCATCAGTTCTGTCTCAAACCGACTGAACCCGACTGAGTCCGAGAGAATATTGACCGAACCAAGTGTCCCACTTAGAGTGAGACGAAACTAATGTGACAGTAACACAGGAGGTTGGCCTACTTATTTTTACTCACTTTTAATCTCATGTTTACACTGTAATTTGAATGAAGCAATTAAAACAATCTGAATTCACCATATTTTATTCTATGTTTCACTAAAAGAACTAGAAATGACAAGTGGATAACGAGTGGACTTGGAGGAGCCGACACAGAATGACGAGCTCATAGCTAAACTACCTTTGCTGCACTCACTGGTCCCACAATATATCAACTCAACTAGTGAACACTAGTGTCTACGGTCCCGCCCACTTCCACGTTGGTCTGCACGGACCCTGCACAGATGAATGTGTTTACTTGTGTCCATGTTAACTACATGAAACACAACACAACACAACACAACACAACACAACACAACACATAACACCGCAGCCATGAAATCTTGCTTGAGATGATGTCACAAAGTCCACCAGTGCCCACACACACACACACACACACACGTGTACAACTCAGTAATAAGAAGCTAAAAGAAGACGAGGAAACACAAATGAGGCCAATTTCCTGGTGAGAAATCACCATTACTGGAATGGATTGCGAGATGAATTAGATAATGCGTGGAACACTGGACTAATACAGACCTGGAGCTGCAGGACTGGACGCACATGTGGTAAATATGACCCGGCACAATCTCAGCTCTGAGAGGATCATGTTATCATGTTCACAGTCTGACCAAATGATGAGGAAAAGGCTGAACTAATGAGGAACATTTGCATCATTACATAATCAAGTGACCTCTGCAGGGAGATGAGATTTTGGGTCATATCGCACAGATGTGTCATTTGCATTTGTGAGATGGTTTGTGTGTGTGTGTGTGTGTGATTTTGGTTTGCAGCGTCACGGCTCAATTCCTCAGTACATCATGCATGGTGAGGATTCTTTTTTTGGCTCGGTTTTTTTCCATCATTTTATTTATTTGTTTATTTATTTATTTTCAAATTCCTGCGGTTAATCTGTCCCTGCTCTATATTTCCTATCTGTATATGGTGAAGGGAGCAGATGTGATGCAGGAATTCCTTCATTTGGCATCATCCACTCTGGTCCCCCCCCCCCCCATATCCCACAAATTCTTTCTTCCCCTCGCCCCTTCACCCATTTATGACACACACACACACACACACAGTCCCCATCTCTGTCTCCTCTCATCTTATCTCAGTGAGGATTTAAGAGAATGTTAGCACAGCGGTGGTCAGAAACATGTCACCCAGGCTTTTCCGCCTACAATATCCACACACGTCTGAAAAACAGCCCATTCTCACTCAGCCTGGTGGTGCGTGTTCCTGTAATCTCATCTATCAAACGTGGTCTGCTCTGAATGACAATCCACCACACACAAGTAGAGCTGCTGAGACTTTTGTATTTTCAAAGGGCTTACGTGATACAAAGTAACGTAAGTAACGTACGTTCAGGAGTAGTCCCTGATATTTGGTTGATTTGGCCTTAAAAATATGATACAACTGTATTTGTGTTTGAAATAATGCACATTTAAAACTGACAGGAATGTCTCATTCTTTCATGTTGTGCCAATATAAACATAAGCTTATCTAACAGACATTCACAGATCTTGTTATTTGTTGCAGTTTGTTCTTCTTCTTCTTCTTCTCTCAGTTTCAGAAAACGACATATGCCCGGGGTTATCAGGTGGCTCCAGGATTATGAACTGTGAAGGTCACCTGACCTTGAACAGGCTGGACGAGGACCAGCTGTATTACAGGAAGTGCTAAAGATACGGCTCTTTTTGGTGAGAAGCTGACTTTTAATAAGGTCAGGATTAGAGTAACCAGCGCATTATGACAAGGGCTTATGGGGTTAGTGCTGAATCCTGGGGAGTAGGCTAACATTTACCAGTTCACTGGAACTGTGGTTAACTCCGTCTCATTAGTAATGTCCTCACTGGGGATTTTGGGTCTACATCTTAAGTCTTCATGTCTGTTGGCGTGTGTGTGTGTGTGTGTGTGTGTGTGGAGAAACAGGCTTTGGAACAGGAGCAGTAGTGTGAGGCTTTGCGTGTGTTAGCTGTTATAATTTCACATTTATTACAGAGATCCAGTTCCAATCCCGAGCTCAGATATGGGATTGGAGCAGATCTGGACATTTTTTGACTGATTGAAGATTGAAAATCCCCCTGATCACCTGAGATCGTGGCATTTATTTCATTTTAGTTTCTCTTCAGTTTGTTTTAGTTTCTTCTGGTTTGTGCTGCTAATCTTCTGAGGACACAGCTTTGACTTCCAGTCATTTGGAAAAACATTATCCCTAACTCATGAGATCCAGGTTTTGGTCTCTGTGAGGACTACTGTTTCTGACAAGGTCAGTGTTTATGCCAGAAAAGGTCGTAAAGAGTTACCAGACACAAGTTCACACACAAACACACAAACACACACACACACCTCCGCCTGTAACAGTGGTACCTGCATCCTCACAGCAACAGCTCCACAGTGGATACAAGTGAGCAACAAGGGTTTCTTGGAAATGTGTTTTTACCGTGAGTCGCGTGCATTTATAATCGACAGCGAAAATGATCTTTCACTGCAGTTTCAGTGTCTATCTAACGCACAACTTCCTGTTGCCATTTCAAAGTAAAAGCACTCTTGAGTCCTGGTTTATTTGACTCTAAGCAAGTATGGGATGTAAATGTGCTTTTCTAGTCTTCATGACGACTCAAAGCTGCTTTACACTACAGTTCTCAGCCATTCACTCATTCACTCATTCACTCACACTTTTATACAGCGGATCTATTTGCAGCACGGGGTTAACGTCTTGCCCAAGGACACATGGACATGTAGACTAGCAGAGACAGAAATCAAACCCACAACTTTCTATTTGAAAGACAACTCGCGGTACCACTGAACTACCGCCTGGACACGTATAGGCAGCCATTGTGAAGATTAGATTGGGATTTGGAGCATAAGGGATAGGGACATCCTAAATTGACTTATTCAAAGTCTACATTCACTTATTTCCTCAACTCATGATAAGCAGCATCACAGTACAGCATGCTGGCAAAAAACAACAATAACAGACTTTTACTCCTCTATTTAGGGACCAAGTGGCAAGATAATATTAGCCGTTACTAGAACGCTACAGGGTGTAATAAAAATGTCCCAAAAATAATTATGTTGATAAAATTCTCTCGCGAAAACAAATGACTGAAACACACCATAGAGTCAAGGTGAAACGTGAAGTCATCCAGCTGTGCTAAATTCACTACATAACATTTTCTGAAATGCCACAGTGATAACGCTCTGACTAAACATCAAACTGTTGCAACTGTGAGACCAAGACTACAACAGATGAATAATGATGTTCAGGGTTTTAGCCCCATTCACTTCTCACCTGCTCTTCCTGGATTACTGGAATGATCCACATGATCATTTGTGATTTCAGCCAGGAGAAGGTGGAGACGTGTGGGTGTAAGAGAGTGATGCACTGTCAGACGAACACTAATAATGAGGAAGATAAAAAGCAGGAAACACATTCAGTGATAAGAGTTTGAGGAGACAGAGAGGAAGTGCATCGACGTGCCGGCCGTTGCATCTGCTGCACGTCTCACTTGTTTTCGTGTTTTTGCAAAGCACCGCGCTCACTCTACTCGACTGAAACCAAGTGAGAGAAAAGCAAATAGCTCTAAGATAGGCGGGGAAATTACCCGTAATTGGAGACCATTTAAAAACATAATAACTTCTTTGTTTCCTCAGCAGGAGGTTCAGGGCGGGGGAATCTTTTTGATTAGAGCTGCGGATGAGTTAGATATAAAACTACTGAGCCAAAGCGTCGCCACATTCATGCAGTGTGACTGCGAAAAGTGTTCAATCTTTCTGCCAAAGCACAAAAATGATTAATTTTGGACGAGGCTCAGAGTTACTGAGGTCCAGTGTCAGTTCATCAGGGACCAGTTGAAAATATCTCCTCACACAGAGCGGCAGAGCAGACTTGTCAAATCTCTACGCGTCCATGCTAAACGCCAACAAACAAAAAATAACTAATTGAGCATGAAAATATGTATTAAAATCCAGCTGGAAACTCGCCACAGCGTCTCTGACTGAGAACTGTCAACGTTCCACAGACAAGGACGGCGGCTCAGCGTGTGTGTGTGTGTGTGTGTGTGTGTGTGTCACTGAGGAGGGTGGGAATCAAGTTGTGTAGCATACAATGGATTTGCAATGTGGCAAACAGAGACAGATGGTAGAGGGGGATTTCTGTGTGTTATGTGTTTGTAAGCTTGGACACACACACACACACACACACACACACACACACACACACACAGCCCTAAGGGGCATTATGTATGCTGCCGCTCGCTCACCACAGCCAAGGGTCTCAGTTCATTTGGTTTTTAACTGTTATAAATCGTCTCACTCGACTACATCTTCCCTCCCTTCTTTACACAGACAGTGGCCAGAGTCCAAACTTAGACCACATAAAGGATGTTGGGAGGCTTTTAGAACCCAGATATTCAGCCGCGCTGGAGGGAAGGACAGAGGAACACGTACGAGGCAAATGTATACAGTCAGTCTATATCAATAATACGGGTGGGAATCACAGGTTCAATCAACAATGATATCACAGTACAACGATTCTATGATGATCCATATACTGCAAGACAATCACATCTGTCTGACTGAAGAAAACAAGACATCTGTGAAAAGTTAACAGTGCAGGATTTCTCTACTTATTCACATCAGGGAACAAATCTAAGTATCTCTTAACGTAGCTTTCTCTGCCGTTATCCCACGTGAACGTTATCCCTGTGACAGGGTCTGTTTACTTTAGAGTTTACTTCATTTATCTATTCAAATATCGATATTTGCCCTGGTGTAAAAATAATCCACCCATCCCTCATCAATAAACTAAAAGAAAGGTAACCATGTCATTTAAGTGTCGTTCTGTGTCTTGTTGCATTGACCTTGTGTTTGTTAGACTCCTGTTGTGAATGTCAAGGTTTGAGAATATGATTGGGAACCGAAGCCATGATCAAAATGTAGTCTTTTGACCACTTTTACGTCATGTTTTCATTCCTTTAACAGGTTAACCTGGAACAGTGTTTGGATCATGGTTGAGTTGATTAAATAAATGAATAAAAAAGGTTTAAAAATGTTTAAAAATGTTTGTAAACCAGCAGAAACATTCTTGTCAAAGTCTCATATTTTCAAATCTGATGTTGACATCAAAGATTTTTGCTGTACCATATTATGTTGATTATTATAGCCTCTGAGTGTGTGTGTGTGTGTGTGTGTGTGTGTTTGAGAGAGCGCACAGGTGTAAGGTTCCTGTTGTGAACCTTTTAAAAAGATGAAATTTCACACCTGTAATTCGTAAAAGTAATCTTTTAATTACAGCCTTAATTATCCTGTGTGTTCTCACAGAGAGTTTTCTCAAGATACGACATAATCCTCCCTTTGCTCCCATGAAACCTGTTCTGTACATCATCAGCACCTGCCTGAGAAATCTCAGTCAGAAACAAAGCTCCAAAAGAAAACACTGTTCTGATTTCAAGTGACGACAGCGTGGATCGTGCCTCCATCATTTCACAACATTACATGTGTTTAGTCTGTCTGAATGAATGAAGATGTAGGCGACACGCTCAAGCTGATGATTAGAAAAGGGACTATAAAGTGACTTCTGGTGGTAATATGAACACAAACACACACACACACACACACACAGAAAGTCAATTAACAAGAACATGTGTCTTTGGGGAATTATATTTCAATTAGCCTTGGCTTTACTTCTGGGCATCCACTGAGACTGTAACGCTGAAACAACTGCACAGATGTATTATTTGTAGATGCAGTAAATCCTGTGTTTCAATTAGGATCCATACCATAATTCCATACTGTGATCTAAGCACATGTGAAGCAATTAGACACTAAAGCTGTGTGATTATTGAAGAAGTTCATCTTTGCAGATATACTGTCGCTATCCCTGATGCTTTTTTGAAGCCAATTTAAAACTTACATTTAAATTATAGCAGTGAGATATGAACAAGCACGAGTATCCAGAAATCAAAAGAACAGGAACACTGTCATTAAAAAAGGGACGGAACTCGTGTCGCGACGAATTTAAATTCTACAAACCTTTCTCAACACTGTCTGCGTGTGTGCGTGTGTGTGTGTGTCTGTGTCTGTGTGTGCGTGTGTGTGGACAGAAAGTTGTCCTTCAAACAGCAGCAGTCATTTGTGAGTTTGTTCAGTTCATCGTACCATCACAGCAAATACAGTTGGTAAAAGACAAAGGATCTTTCATCCGTCTCTACACTGCTGGCTTTTGGTGTGCAGACATTTGCATGTGTATTTACATGCGTGTGCGTGTTTATGGTGTACACACACACAATATGGTTTGGTGTGAGAGAACATCTCTGTACACAATACGGGCTCACTTTGCTTTGGATGAATTCATTTGTGTCAAGAACAGACACAGAGTCCCCAAACAATATCAGAGTTGGAGCAAGCGAGCTGAGGGAGTAGTGAGAGTCATGGCTGTCCATATCTTTATCTCTTTATCTTGAAGAGAATGATTACTGTAACATGTGCTGCCGTGTCCCCAGACTCCAGCCCTCGGAGACTTGTATAAAAAGGAGCTGTCAGATGAAAGGGCACGTAACATAAAAAGAACATAATGTAGGCTAAGAGATGTTAAGAGATTGTACAATAGATGAACCTGTGGAGCACGCAGCTTCACTTAAAACTCTCTCTGTGTGTGTGTGTGTGTGTAAAAGAGAGCAGAGAAAGAGAGAGAGAGAAGGATTTTTGGCTATTTGTTCATTTATCAATTTCTTCCTCTCTATTTACCTTTTGTTGGTCTAAGAGAAAGATTACAGCAGCCTCTGTGTGGAGAGTTTTGATGTTATTTCCATCTCTGAGATTAGTGACACATGGCTTGTCGAAAACTGCAGCTTCAGATTAGCCGCTCTCTAATCCCTTTGAATTCAATGCTAATACAGACATCACATATGCATGCACGCGTACACTGATGCACCTGCAGCCAATAATAACAAGCAGGCCAGGTGTCTCCCAACATACTGTAGTGTAAACAGTCTACTGCGACTCACTGAGGTCTAAAGGGAGCAAAAGGAGCCAAACATCCTATGAGTTTGCTTGTTAAGGCAAATCCATGGAAGTAGTCACCCAAAAAAAATCACTACAGCTACAAGCTGATCATTCAAGATCATGAAGAAAATAATAATAACCTCGAGTTTCTGTTCAAGTATGAGACGTGTTTTTATTTCCTTTACTGGCAACTTACACTCTCTTAAACCAGCCTCACATAAACAGCAACATGATATCTCTGCAGAAGAGCAGCCTCAGCTCATATGTTAGCTGAGGCTGCACAATTCTTCACCTACTGGCCGCTCTCTATTTACGGTGCAAACTCACTGTCTGCTGCTGCTGCTGCTGCTGCTGCTGTTACTGCTGCTGCTGTTACTGCTGTCACTGCTGATGCTGCTGCTGCTGCCGCTGTTACTGCTGCTGCTGCTGCTGCTGCTGCTGCTGCTGCCTCCACCTGGGCTCATATTTTCACTGCTCTCTATGGGAAGCTGCATTTGATCTCTCCCTTCTCTTGCTTAAGGCTCTACACTTTGTCATATAGTTATGAAAATGTCTTGATGCCAAAATGAAAAATAAAATCTATATTTATTCAACATGTGGAAAAATGTGGATTTGGGGATTCTGAACATGGCAGAGTGAAGAAGAAGCTCATGCACGAGCGTGTGTGATGAACACAACCACATCAGTCACTGATTCTGTTCTCTGGTTATTAAGGGCTGCTATACTGTAAGGCCGTATTCATATTCACACCGTTTCTCTCACTAAACTTGTTTTAGTGGCAGATGTTTTTGTAAAAGCTGTTTCCAAATCTTTCAAAAACATGTAGTTTTTGAAACTGAAAAACAAGATCAATATTGTTTGACTAGTGCGAGACTCATCAGTTATTTTACTTGTGGGTTTTTTGCTTTTCTTTCTTTATTCCTTTCTAAATCTAGTATTCGTGGATGGTTTGATAAAATAATGCCGCCTGTGCTGCATCATTCATGGGCATACATCATATTCTGGATGCTCATAAAAGCCTGAGAGATTTCCGTGGGCTGTTCTGGGAGCTCACTCTATACTTTACAGGACATTTGCATAGAGCTTAAAAAAGCGACCCCTCTCTGGTGTCTATGATTCTCTACCATCTGTGACTGTGTGTGTTTATTTAATGTGATGGCGACCGACCTCCTCCCTCTCCCTGTCTTATTTCATACCTCCACCAGCCTTTGAATCCAAGTCAAAATCTACCCAAAATGCACCAGTTCACTGGTATGAGAACAAGCCTGAGCAGGTGGCGAGTTCACCTGAAGTGTTTGAGGAGCAGCTCTGCTCTGACATGACAGTGTGCACGCTCTACATCTGACCACACGCTCCGACAAGACTCCTCCTCTCTGTTTTTACTTTTTCAACACCTGGACTAACAAAGGACGGGCTTTGATAACAGGAAATGTCTTAAAGAGCAGCACTGAATCCAGAGTGTGTGTGTGCGTGTGTGTGTGTGTGATGCACACCGAGCTGCTCTGCTGAGGCTCGTCGGCACTAAAGCTTCACGACATCGGTCAGAGCACTTCACATGTTCTACTCATGAAAGCACAGCCATGAAAATGAAAACATCACAAACACACAGGAGTGGGAGGGAGAGTGCAAGTGAGCAAGAAAGAGAGAACATCTTGTTTCTCCCGTGTAATCAGTGGCTCTGCAAACACACACACACACACACACACACACACACAAGGCCGCTTGTTATCAGAAGCTTTCCCACGCTGCTGTGGTACAAAGCTCCACACCAGGATGGAGGGATAAAGCGAGGGAGGAATGGACGGAAGTACAGAGGGATGGAGGGTCAGCCTTCAGCAGCTTAGACTCACTGCGGGGATAAACACATCCCTCAGCGGGGGTTTGTATTTAGGCTCGCAAAATCAGAGTTCAGAGCAGAGCGAGTAGCAGGCAGCCAGAGTGACAGGAAACAGAACAGCGGAGATAAACACACATCCAAACAACAACCACAGCACATATCACACGCGTTCCTCCTCCACAGCATCTCCTCCCACATTACACTTCCATCCGCTCCTCTTTTCGGGAACATCTCCCTCTTTCTCTGCCGCTTTCTGCCTCCATCTCCCTTCACCTGCTGCTCAGCTACAAGCTCTTACACAAGAGCAGCATTTGCATAACAGGCTGTTTTCTCTGGCTCCAGCATGGGCACATGAGACACAGCGGATAATATGTTAACAACTCGACCTGTTGGTAAACAACAACCTCCAACACAACGCTTCACACTCACACTATGGTGCGGGTCTAATCAGTGGCGCCGATGTGGATCTGGATCTCTGAATCCAGCTGGCACCAGGCCAGAGGGGCTGGAACAGCTGTCACTCGCACAGCGTGTGGATGTGGCTTCAGCTCGACAGACTTCATTCAGGTGGAGGCCGACCTGCCTGCTGTGTACAACCTACACAATAATAGGTCTTGCACCGAGAGACGACTCGGTGCAAATCAAGCAGCCTAGCATTATCCTCTTCAGGGTTAGGGAGAGGGTGGAGGAGCGCGAGTGTGTGTGTGGTGAAATGTGACGAGCACGCTGGTGTTGCCAGCATACTTATGGATGTACTTAGGCCTCTTCTTACAAATCAGCTACACAAACATGGCACACATCTGCAGGGATGTATGCAAACAGCACACACACACACACACACACGTGTAATAAGTGCAGAATATAGAGGAAGAGACAGAGTCTGCATGTCAATAAATGCCTCAGCGCGAGGTGTCAGATGAACCAGATACTCCAAGATACCTCATTACAAACCAATTCATTAAGTCAAGAACGGCCTTAATCATGTCTGGTTATTAAGGAAGTACTGCTCTAATGCTCTCCCTCCCTCCCTCCCTCTCTCCCTCCCTCTCTCTCTCATGTGTACACACACACACACACACACACACTTCAAAGAGACAACAACAAATGATCAAGGGAATCGAGCACAAATGGATCTTTCAATGGGATTTCTCATTTACTCGTGTGGAAAACAGCTCTTTAAAGTCAAGATGATGGTAATTCAGACTTTCACACATTTGTTATCCGCTGCCTTAAAAGAAATCATGTGATGATTCGAGGGCCAGAACTGGAACTCAGCGTGGTGTATAAATATATGTGTCCCTGCTGTGAGACTGACAGCTGTTTGAGCGTAAAATCATCAGCATCCCACCACGGCTACAATCAACGTGAAGGTGCCCATGCAGAAACTCCTCACACACACACACACACACACACACACACACACACACAAACATCTGATTTGGTAAACTGTGTGTTGCACGTCCTTTTCAGAGAGAAAAAACATTGTATGACCTCGAGGTTTTTCAGGAATCAACAAAACCTGAGATTTAATCAATCAGAGTTGCATTGTGCATTCAGATTCCCAGAATTCACAAGTCTTCCACTGGTCAATGCATCTGTTCTGTTGTTATTTAGACATTTATCGACTTAAGGCCGCTATAAAACAATCAGCCACAACAATAAAGCTTCACATATTACTGCAGAGCTGTTTCAGTTCATTCATAACCGTCTGTAAAGTCGTAGAAAATGTATTTGTAATTCAGGGCGTGACTAATCCAAACACAACCTTTGTGTTATTTTACTGTAAACACACTGGTATGCACAATTCACTGTGACCTTGACCCCAACGTCACCTTTGACCTTCACAGGGAGGGCCTTTGTTGCCCAAACATTACTGACATATTTGTGGAATATTCACGTGTGAAGAGCAGAAGAACATTCCAGCACAGCGTGACCTGGATTAGCAGACATCACTTAATGTGGACTTCCACCTGTCCTCGCGAGTCTGTCTATATCACATGATGCAGACACACACACACACACACACACACACACAACTGTGTGGTGGAAACACAAGAGAGGAAGAAAATGGAAAAAAAGAAAGAAAAAAAAACGCCTCTGCGTGCTTGTGCAAAAGTTTCCCTCATCAGCAGCAAACAGTTCTGCGCGTAAAGCGCGTCCAGTGTCTCTATGACTCATTCAAGCGCGGCGCTGCTTATTTCACGGTGAGGTGTGTCTTCCTATAGCGGGCGCGTGGGTTTCGCCCCCCCACCCGACCCCCCCACACACACACACACACACGCACGCACAGGAGCGGACAGCGTGGACCGCAGGAGGACACGCACGCACTCGCTCGCTCTGCATGTGTCCACGCAGACGCACAATAATGAAAATAACAAACTCCTAGATCTTTGATTCCCGAACGTCAACATCCAAGTGATGCTGACGCACATTCTGCGCACGCACGCGCGCGCACACATGTAAAGGAGGAGCGCGAGAGAGGTAAACGTGTGTTTCTGTCAGGACCCGTGTGTGACCGCACGTTCTGCCCCTTGATCATCCTGCCCTGCAGCTGGCCTGCATAGATGCACACGCACGCACGCGCACGCTTATACACGCGCGCACACACACGCACACACACACATATTAGTCTCAGACTCACCTTTGAGAAGAATCCCATAGACAGTGTAGAGAGTGAAAATCAAATGACTCTTGAGGTTCATCCTGTCTCCTCCGTTTCTCGCTCCTTCCTTTCCTTCCTTCCCTTCCGTCCTTCCTTCCTTCCTTTCGCGCGTATCTTTCCTCAGCGTCTCTCCCTCACTGGACCTCGAACCGAACCGGACCGGGCCGGGCTGGGCTGGGCTGGGCTGCTGAGTCAGCTATCCAGACGGACTTGTGCGTCTCGCTGGTGTCTTTTGTGAGTCCCTGTGAAAACGGGGTTAACGCCACCGACCTCGCGACCTCGCCGTTTTTGACAGTTCCGTGAGAAAATGGAAACGGTCTCTTTCCTCAGGAACCAGAGTGCGGCTCGTGTCAGGTCCGGACTGAGTTCACGACTCCAACAACAACAACAACAACAACAACAACAAGACTGAAGCTCGTGGACTGAGCGCGGTCGTCCTGTGGTCACAGAGAAACACTGTTGCCCCGCTGCAGCTCCGCTGTGGCGCACACGGTGCAGCGAACACGAGTAGATTGTTTGAGTCCCGCCCACACGGTCTTAATGGACGTAAATGCTGAACCAATCACGAACATCCGGGGCTGAACGAAGCAGGGAGGGGGCGGGAGGGGGGGGGGGGGGGGGGGGGGATGAGGGGGGAGTCAGTGTGTGAAACACTGTGAAATAGGAATTTTAATGTCAATTAAACAGTTATTAAAAGGTTTTAATTTGATGAATTCAATTATATATAAACACTGTAATGTATTAAAACATGTCAAAGTTTTTATCTCAATAATCTCAATGTATTTCTTTAAAGACGTGAATTCTAATATTCACTGAGCAGTTTTTAGACCCTTTAAAAGTTTGAATATCAGTGAAGCAAATTTAAAATTAACGATTTAATGACGTTTCAATCTTCATAGAATGTCTACGAGAGGAAAAGTATGAGACCTTTATTTAACACCAGGTAAAGTCCCAATAAGATCAAGATCTCTTTTACAAGGACGACCTGGACAAGAAAGAGGTCAGCAACACACGTCAGAATAAATACAATAAATAAAATAGACAATGATTTAGGCAAATACAGAGATTACAGTAACAATTTAAACACAGGCGCTGTTCACTGGATTCTCCTCAAACATTTAAGATAAAAAAGAAAAGCTTCAAGTGTGATGAGTTGACATGTTTTTCAGTTCAGTTTGGAACAATCAGGTGATAAAAACGACAAGAACGCTGAAATGATAAAAATCACTTGTTTTTGGAGTTTAAAAAACAGTGCATCAGATACTTTACATTACAAACATTAGTTTAGCTGTTGTTTCTCATTAATATCCAGAGATCTCTTAGAGTAAATCATTTGAAGGGAATGGGTTATTCATTAATTCAGGCAGACACTAACACAAACATGTGGAGAAAAGCTGTGAGCGAGTATGTGTGAGACGTCCTTCCACATGAACTGTTTCAGTGCTCGCTGCTCTGATGATCCCCCTCACTAAAGTATCGAGGGTGACAACTGCCCATGAGCTGAAGATTGTCTCGCAGAGGACAATCAGAGAGGTGGAGAGGTGAGGTGGGATGTGATGGGACAAGGTGGTGTGGAGGTGAAGGGACAGAGGGGAGAAGTGGTCAACAGCTCTTTTGAAAAAGCTGTTAAGACTGAAATGGAGAAGGAGAATGAACAGGTACAATACGAGGGTTTAAGACGCGGCATGTGTGGGCAGAGAGTCCACGGCTGAGCCATGTGTTGTTTCTTGTATACATATACATATATATATATGTATATATATATATATATATATATATATGTATAAACTGTATGCTTTGATAAACTGACAAACTCTTGATATAATGACCAGAATTACAGAATTCACTCTCTCTTCTCTTATCTCACTGCACTGATCGCCATTCATTAAAACATTATCCCTACATTTACACTGAACCAGAACCATTTAATGCCAAACCCTAACCGAACCACAATCCCAGGCTTAGCCCTGAACTTTAACGGGTTTTGCCTTATTAGGACCAGGATTTGGTCTCCATGAGGACTACGGGTCCATGTTTATAACAGAGACGGTTGTGAAAAGAGTTCTTTCTTTTATGTAAAGCTATTGAATCTGTTTCTCAAAGATGTTCTATAATAATTTGGCCCACTGGTCTCATTTTGGTTAAAGTCACTTTGAAATAACATTTTGTTTTGGCTCATTTTCTGTGTGTGTGTGTGTGTGTGTGCGTGTGTGTGTGTGTGTGTGTGTGTGTGTGTGTGTGTGTGCGTGTGCGTGTGCGTGTGTGATCGCGAGGGGCCATGGCATCTTCTCTAAAATCATTTAAATCCAAGAGATGGATCTGTCACAAACAGAGCATTTTAAGTTTCTGCCTCACCTGGGATTGTCCAGGCACTCCAGATGGCAGATAGTCCAGACTCCTCCTCCTCCTCCTCCTCCTCCTCCTCCTTCTCCTCACTCACTCACACTAATGCACACACCACCACCCGCTCAGAGTTTCAAGTAACTGCCACCTGCTCCTGGCTGAAACCATTGTTCACTGGTCCACCTAATGTAGGGTGACACATGTTGTCAAGCTGAGGACCAACACTTTGGCACGGATGGAAAAAATGTCTCATCTTTTGTTTTGGAGATTTTATTTCAGTCCCTTTTTTCTCTCTCCGTCTCTGTTAAGTTGAAGATGTTACTTTTGCACAGTCATTTAGAACACAACGTTACTAATGTGAATTATAAAGTCATTTCATTTGGTAATTTGGGGTGGATGGAAAAATACATCACACAAAGGCTTTTTTGGAGAATAATTGTTTAATGTTTGCATCTCCAAAGGAGAATGAATTGATGCTATTAATCTGAATTCAGCGATTCTTTGTCTATTCTTTGTCATATTATCATTAAAATGTGTTTCTTTTGATTAACTTGACATGTTGCAACCAGGAAGTGTTTTTTTTCTGTCTGACTCGATAGAAGCATTAACATCTGAACACCCTGAAAGCATGGAATGAGAAATGACTGCTATTTAAACACTTGTTGGATCTCATTACATTACATGTGACGGCATTGCTGTAATACACACATGTATTAAATTACACACACTTTGTCTTGACTCGGGGAGAATAAGTGCATGGATACAGACGGTCAGGGAGGGGACAGTAGCAGCAGTAAGTGAAGAGGATGTCACAGCCCACACTCAATGTATAGCTTCAGAGTGACACAGGTGGCTTCTCTTGATTTTTTCTGCAGCATTAATGACGTTTCCCTCAGAATTTGGCAACCATGAAGTGCAACTGAGGCGAGAGCCACTGCAGCCTGACACACGGGGCGAGGGGAGACACATCCACCACATCCACCACATCCACATCCAAAGCTCAATGCCAGTGTCGCGATTCAAGTGGCACGGCGATTGATTCAGTTCCACTCGCTCATAAAGTGTTTGCAGACCAAACTCTGAATACAAAGATGACTCGGGCGTCGACCGTGCCAGGGTGGAATCTGAAGTGTCTTCTGTTTTGTGTAAGAGTTTTTAAAAAAGCATTTGGTGCAGACTGTTTTATAGAAGCAGGACTGCAGCGTGTGTGTTATAATGATATTGTGTTGTATTCTGGGGATTGTGACACACTCATTTACAGGTGCAGGTGACTGTGTGATAATGTGCTTGTATTGTGGATTTTTTCTGAGTTTCGCTGCTTGATTTGACACTGAAACAGGAAATAATGAAAGTGTTGACTGTGTTGCTTGGTAACGAGGGTCAAGTTCATACGTGGGCAAACGCAGGAGGAGAATATTTACTGTTTTTGTCTTCAACACTGCGTGTCATTTGGCTGCTGCTTTTCAAAGAGCGCACTGGTGGTTTTTCTGTGTTTTAACACAATAATGAGGATTGTGAATGCTTCACCTTTTGTTCGTGTCAGGATCCATATGGTTGAGTGCAGAAGAGGCGAAAAACAATATTCTGTGTTATGTTTGGCTGTAATTAGTAATTAGTATAAAGGGGAACACATTTTACATTTACACTAACTAACCGGTTGACAGCTGGATGTGGTTTTATTTGAAGTTGCATAAAAAACAGCTTTGACTTTTTAAGAAACATTGATTTTAAGCATTAATATTTCTTCTGTGTCTAACACTAATGCATTGAACATACTGTGAGTTACAGTGTAATGATATTTTTGTTTCATTTGCAGGACTTCCCCTGAGGTGTAATGTAAATGTAGTGCAAACACATGGGGACAGACTTTGTTTTAATGATTCACACTGAAGGAATCAGCAGAATTTAAACAGATTTCCTCTTGTATGAAACAACCTTCCTTTAAAATGACCTTCCATATTCATCATTTATGTCCTGAAAATATTAAACCTAGACTCTTTATGTTTTTATTTCAGCTCTATAGAAATGACTAATGTAAAAAATAATGCTCTGCATTTGAGGGGAGAACTGTCTGAGTGAGACTTTCAGGATGTTGTTTGTAGGACCAAACAATGATCATGTTTCATGTAAATTAAAGGTAACCTCTGTGTGTGTGTGTGTGTGTGTGGGTGTGGGTTTCAGTTTGAGTCATAAATCCACACTTCAAAAGGTCAGAATCATCTTCCTGTAGGTTTTGTTACCTGTGAAATGTCACATTATGTCGCGGCTTCACACACACGACAGCTGTTTTTTTGAAGTACCTAAAATCTCTTCTTTCTCATATTATCAGTGAAAGGCTGAGGAGGTGAGACCTTCAGCAACATTTTTGTTCCTTTTGTTTGTGAGTCTGACTTTCATTCACTCGCACACAACGAGCACTGAAGGGCGAAAGCTGACATGTCTGCACTCTCATTTCCCTTCTCTGCCTCTGTGTCCTTTATTTGTTATTTCTGCCTCTGTGTCGTCTGCGTTCTTGGACACAATACATCATCGGAGAGAGTCTGGAGGGAAGTAGTCAGTGCTAAATACACCAAGTGTTTCCTGGCAGTCAAAGATACATTATTAGCCAGTCCATTTAAGTTACATTTCTGTTTGATTACAGTATTCAGCCAGTGCCAGAATGCCAGATCAGTGGGAGTGAAGCTGAGATCAAGCACTAAAAGAAGCTTCTGATGCTTCACTTTTCCAGCTACACTCGGTGATGATGACCCAAAAAACCCAATCAGAGGATGTGATCAGAGAAAAAGAAGAAATAGCTACTGTACATACTACACATTTATTGTTATTATTATTTAATATAAAAAGCTTTTTATAGATATAGACATCTATAACATGTTATGTATACTGGAGAGTGGATTCTCACTTGCGGCTCCTTTGTGCCATCATTTGTCATTTATGTGCAATATGAGTGCGACTCTCCACAGCTGAGGTATCGGGTCGGGCCAGAGACCGCTCACTCATGCAGAACCACACAAATGCTATGAGCACGCAAACATGAGCACGTGTACTGTATACACATGGAAATACACTGAACCCATGTGTGGACTGAAACCCAGCAGAGCAGAACTTGCACAGATTTTGGGATGATTCCCTGGAGAAGTCAGTCCCCAGCAACACACACACACACACACAGAGAGTATAGCCCTAGCCTCTAGGTAAGGGAAGGCTCACGAAATTGAGTTCACGGTGGTCGCTTAGCAGTGTTGAGCAGAGGGTGTGCTATCAGGCCAAATTGTTCCGGTTCCTCTTGGCTCCCCTCAATTCCGTTTGAGTGTTCAAGGGTGGAACGATGGCACACTGATCTGGCAGCGCTGACATTTAGAAACGAGGAAGGGGGAAATAAAAGGCCCAAAGTAAAAATGGATCAGCTTCTTACAAAGAAAAGAAGCTGTAACACGGACAAAAAGAAACCAGTGCAGGTCTCTGCTGTTGAAAGACAGTGAATTGGTTTTCATTTGACAAGCTCCACATGATTTCATGATAATGGTTTAGTTTACTGGAGCAAAGTCGTCACAACAAAGTTATAAACAACTTCACCGTTCACATTAAGACAGAGACAATCAGAGATAAGATATGTTATGTTAGGATTTGCCTATAGTTTTAAAGTGAGAAATATAAAACAAACCTGGTCACATGTGGATACACAGTCGCATGCAAATGTTCACACAGTTTTAAAGCCGGGGGGCGAGGGCTAATTAGAAGATACCATTTTCCAAACCTCACTCTCAGCACTTTTCCCTTATTTTAATTCATTTGATCTTACGGCTATTGGAGTAAATGTAGGATTATGGGTAATTTGGCGACTCTTTAGGCTCCGTCTCATCTCCTCAGAAATCACAGATAGAGTGTGGATTTTTCAGTTTGTGGGGGCAGAGCTCGGTGCACAATCTGCTAAATTCTTCTCTAAATGCACAAATTACCCCTCTCTCTCTCTCATTAATGTCATCTTGACACGTTCATGACACGAGGAAATGCCATGTGAAAAGCAATTCAATTAGTAGCTCCTACAGATGCCTGAGTACGTGGGCATGTGTTTTTATTACTGCTCCAGGCGGCTGCAGAACTCGGCTACGACTGATCTCTTGTGTTTGTCTGCGTCCTGTGAACGACACACAGCTCGAGAGCAGATGGCACATCTCCACACGTGTGTGCTTTAGTCATTGGTGGAGGATACTTTGTTTGTTCTCAGTCTTTTGACTCGTGGAGAATGAGAGGTTGTAGTGATAGATGGCGTAAAATCTCAGAGACTTACTTCATGAACCTTTACTGTGTCTCTGTTGTGCACACATGGTGGATGCAGATGGAAACACAACAATAACATCATATCTTATGGTGGACACACGTGGGAACTTACTCAGGCTTCATGTGACAAACACAGCTGTAGAAAGCAACGTTATCTTGACTGATGCAATGACCACTAACCATACATGGCTACGGAACAATAATAATAATAATCACTGATGTGCAACAAGATCTGAGTGTGATCAACACAGTACACACACAAACGCAGGCATGACACCAGTAATTAACAACATGTTCTCCTGAAACATGTGTCAGAGCAGAATGTTGATGTTGGTGATTGGCTTTGATTTGTTCATTGTCGGCTCTAAGAAGACTTGAGTGCTGCAGCAGAGCCACTATCGATGGGTCCTGCTAAATTACCAGGAGCAACTACAGTGGTGTCATCTTCAGTAACACAAAGCACAAAGGAAGGAAACACAATGATTCACGTCTCCATTTCCCTTCTGTAATCTGTAATTCATCAATCAGAAAATGTGTGTGTGTGTCAATGTCACGGTGATAAAAAAAGCCAAAGCCAATTGAAATATTAAGTCATCTGAAGCCGCTGATGATCACTCTGTTTTAGGCTGTAACTGCACGATATAAACACAGCTGACGTGGTGTGATCTGTGCAGTTAAAAGCCAGAGCTTCAATATGAGCGCAGACATTAGCGTTTGAAATAGAATCAAATATTAAACTGACAAAGGTGATAAAGTGTATTTGATAATAGGAGATTGTGTGATGATTTCCTTTATTTTGGCGTCGTGGAATGAGCTGTCATTGCTCTGAGAGGGATCCTGTGCTGCAACACAATCATTCTTCTTTGGATCAATCAGGATTTGGACTGATAAAAGCTGTCAGATTTCCTCTGTGTTGTGTTCCTCTTCACACCAGAACAGCACAGAACAACACACCAACGACATGTGCCTGTTGAAGCTAATGTCATCGTTCTCCTGCATCCTAATTCATCAAATTCATTCATTAAAACTACATTTAAAACTCCTGTTGCAAGTGAGAGGAATGTTTAGAGAATAACTCTCTGCTCAGCAGTCTATGCCAGACACGGCTGCCCACAGACTGCAGAAGGAGCCGGGTCTATCCACAACTGATCCACTGACCTTTCTTCACAACATGAAGTGCTAAAACAGACAGCATGAGATGTCACTTAAAGATGATAGTACTTTATCGCTCCATCACAGCGAGTTCACCGCTGATCTACGTCCTGCAGAGCTGCACAATTCATCTTTTTTTTAACAAAAGCAACATTAATATAATATATAATGATAATTAAAAGACTATCTCTTCTTTCTTTTTTTCTATTCCATGGAATTGATGTGTCTGGTCTCTTCCAGTAAAGACTCTTCTCCTCTATCATCAAAGAAATCTTGTGTTGACTTTGAAGCTATATTCAGAGATACAGCTGTAAAACATGATCGACGACTTCAAACTACAGCTTTGTCTCTTCTCGTAGATGGAGAACAGGTCCTGGCGTACAGCTTTGGTGCCTTACATTGTATGGAGAGTAAGTGAAAGTATATATAAGTATATATAAATGTGGGACATGATGACCACACATCAGTGGTAGACCTGCAGAAGAGAAACAGACACTTCCCTCAGCTAAAAAACAAACCTCAGGGGTTTCTGTAGTGATGGTGGTGGAGATCCAGCAGCTGCTGTTGCATGATGAAGTCCACAGTCACTGACATCAACCCACAGCTGAAGGTCTCGTTTTGACGCAAGTTGCAAGTTGCGCTACAAGAGAATTCAGTTGCATTTCATTGTTTGTGTCAAAGTGATAGAACACTTCAGTGTGGACAAAGTACTCAGGAGAGCGAGGACCTGACACCAGATATGCAGCAGTCTGTGATTGGCTGGTGTGGCTTTTACCATTGACGTCAAGTGTCCTCTTGACTGAACTGAATTCACAATTGTAAAGAAAGGGTCACTCAACACATGAGAGGCACAGGCCAGTCAAGGCCTTCATGAAGAAGTGGAAACACTGACACAAAAGAGTCACTCTGATCTGGATCAACAGACATGAAGCCACGCTCCAAAATCTTCTCTTCTCATGTGCACTTTGAACTCCTGCTGGATGATGCACTTCAAACCAACGCCATGTCTGAAACAAGCACTCAAAGGATTCTATGACGTTCACTTTAATGAAACTTAACAAATCACGATCGTGCTGCTGCTGCTGCTGCTGTTGCTGCTGCTGCTGCTGCTGCTGTTACTGCTGCTGCTGCTGTTACTGCTGCTGCTGCTGTTACTGCTGCTGCTGTTACTGCTGCTGCTGTTACTGCTGCTGCTGCTGTTACTGCTGCTGCTGCTGCTGCTGTTACTGCTGCTGCTGCTGCTGCTGTTACTGCTGCTGCTGTTACTGCTGCTGCTGCTGTTACTGCTGCTGCCCTTTAGTGCTGCAAAATGCTTGTGTGTGGAGAATTTTTATGTCTGACCATTTTTAATCAGTAAATGTTTAGGCTCTTTTAATTATACACATTTCATTTTGTAGATGTTATTTTATGGAGCCAATATTCCAGTTCGATTTAATTATTAACTCCAAATTGTCTCAATCCGGGAATTCCACTTTTCAGGCTGCCAAAGAAAACGTAGTCAAACTGAGCTTGAGATGTGACGATGGTTTTCAGACATCATATTTATCAGTGAGATACAGTAAGTGTCACAGATCACACAGTAACTAAACTTTAAATTATGACTTTATATTTATATTCTGGTGATTAAATAGCACAAGTTATGAACTTGTATGCATTCAGTACTTTTACTGTAACATTGTCTTTTCCATCCTCTCTTATTGTGGACTCAAATGTTCTGATAATGCCAAACATGGGAAAGAAAGAATAACACTTCAATATCTTCAATAACACCTCAAACGAGGTTATGTTTTGGGCCATGTTTATCTGTCTGTCTGTCTGTCTGTCTGTCTGTGTGTCTGTCTGTCTGCCAAGGATGAGATTTTCTGTAGATGTAAGTTATGGCCAAAGGAAGAAATGATTTGACTTTGTTATTGATCCCGATGCTGATCAGGATTCAGGATTATTTTTAAATCCATTGTTAACCTTGTGACATAGACGGATGTATTGACACTGTTCAAGGACTCTTCAAAACTTTCCATCCCATATTTGTGTCTTCATTACCAAACTACGATGTCAAGACTAAGGATTCGCCAAAGGTTTGGATAAATGGGTTCATGTGTTTATTCATGGAAGTTTACAGCTGGTATTTTAGAGCAGCTGTGGAACTGACACAGGCTTTATTATCATAGCCTACACATGTGACTCATGTACACTCATGGCAGACTGTGCTCCTGCAGTCAGCTCAGCAAATGTTCTCTTTGTGGCAGCGACGTAACCGGTGGATGTTTAGAATCTGCTCTCTGTGCAACAGGGAATAAATACAACACACACTTTATTTGTAGCCTATAACATACAGTACAATATACATGTGTGTATATATACATATATGTATATATACACACGTATATGTACACACACACACACACTTCCTCTTTCCCTATCTATGTACAGTATTCAGCATTTTCTACAGGGCCTCACCATTTCTGACACATGTTCACACAGTCTGTGCAGTGTCTGCAGCTCACAATATGACAGCAAATGACTGCATTGATTTACATGACATAGAAATGTGCACACAAAGCTCAGGTTTAAAAGCTTGAATTGATTCTGTGGTTCAAGCTACAGCAAATAGCAAAAAGGGAGATAATGGGATGTGTGTAAATAAAGAGAGAGGATTGCCGTGATTGATTGGATGTAGGACAGGTCGGCCATCGGAGTCCTTAACAAAATAGGCCTAAGGAGGGTAGTGGGGGATTTGCCTTGCCAAGGCCTGAACCAATACACTGTCAGCACTTTTTTTTAGTCGCTGTGCTGTCAGCTCACCAATATTGGACTGGGAATTTGAGCCACCAAGACTGGGGAAGAGGAAGGAAAACAAGGTAACAGTTGCAGTAACATGGCTCATAATAACCTGGTCCTCCATCACACCAACATCCACAGTTTTTCTCATGTGAACATTATTATTATTATTACATATAAACGTCTGAACCAGATGGCCTTTGAAATGACTATACTGCTTCTGTTCCATCATGTGTGTAGGTGGTTAAACTGCTGTGTTTAATTCAAAATAAAGACGCTGATCTTAATAAACAGAGGCTGTTATTTGTTAATGAACATTTATTTATGCATCTACAGTCATTCCTGGAAAAAGACAGCCTTTAATGTGTCCTTGTGTTTTTGTTGAAGCTCGATCATTCTCTTAACATGCAGTGCATGCACGTGTGCGATGCTGAGGGGAAGATGAAATGATGTGTCGCAACTTGAATGTGAGAAGGTGAGAGGAAAGGGCATGAAGTGTGAACCCTCTCTTTCCTCTCTCTGGTCTCTGGTGGGAAGCTAAAATGAAATTACTTCTCCCTGCAATATCACCAATCTGACTCAGCACCAACTTATTGTTCTTTCCTCTTCATTCCTATTGCTCTCTAGTTGCCTTTTAGAAAGTCTCCTCCTCCTCCTCCTCCTCCGCTGCAACACTGTGCATGGCCAAGGAATTTAACACAAGGTCCCTGGTTTATCTGCTATTTTCTGTTCTCCTCGCCAGTCCACCTCACATCCCGTCTCTTTATTTATTTATATATATATACACATATACATATATATATATACACACACACATACATACATACACATATATATATATATATATATATATATATATATATATATATATATATATATACATACACACACACACATATATAGACACTCCGCATGTGTGTTGTTGATGGGCTACAGAGAAGCCATTAATTCCCCACACAGTGTGAGTGAGAGCGCCCACCAGAGGAGAGTAGGACTGAAGCGTTCACAACTCTGCATCCTTCTGATCCCTCAGCCAAAAGAAAAATATCCCCATGGGCCACAGCTCTCGCATGAGTGTGTTTCTGCGAAAGTGTGTGTGTGTGCATGAGAGACGGAGAGAGACAGAGAGAGATGGAGAGAGACGGAGAGACAGAGAGACGTACAGTAAGAGAGAGAGAGAGAGAGAGATGGCTGCCCCTAAATCACATGTGTAGTTCTGAAGTTTGCCCCCCGAGGGGGAAACTGACAGCTAGCTCATCACACCTGACATGAATGATAGCTGGGATTTTTGGATGTCTGAAGGCTTCATGCACCGTATAAGAAAACTAAAAATGGACATTGTTTGTTTGTTTGTTTGTGCCACAGTGGATCACAACAACAAAGTCCTGCAGCTGCATTTAAGACAAAATAAAGATGTTTGAACTTAGTGCTGCAGGGTTTTTTATTTTCAGTCTTGCTGAAAAGTTTAAATATGTTAATTCTTTGCCCGGGGCTGCCCGTAGATAATTATAACATAAATAAATAACATACACAATTTCATTTTCAGCAACTTTCAGCTCACTACAGGTGATTCCATCGATGTTTTCTGAGATGTCCAGGCTGAGTTTTGTATGTGTTTGTTCCTTTTATTATATATATATATATATATATATATATATTATATATTTTTATAATTCAGCAAGCCAGCACTGAGCTGTTTTTCAGTCCTTGCTGCTGATTGGACAGAGTTTGTGCTTGTGTGAGCGTCAACATCATTAAAACTGTCATCACACGGCCGGAAGCACTGCTGACAGACTCCTCCCTCAGTCACTGTCCGTGACGTCACATGTTTGCTGATTTATTTATTTATAAAATGTCTTTGAACAAAACTTTTGCTTCGAGTTAGTGAAAGCGTGTGGTTTGGATGAAATGTGTATAACTCTATGTAAACATAGGATATTGTGCTTTAATGTTATTGCAGTCAAGGAAACATTTGATACTTTGCCAGTGAACTGTAGACCATTAATCTCCCTTTACCATTTTATAACGACCTACAAAGCAAAAGAAATGAATTCAACAAAAGACTGAACTTACACTTGATGACGTGGTTCTTGGACGACTGGACCGAGCAGCGAGACAAAGACAACGGAGACGAGGACTATTTATACATGCAGGTAAGAGAACACAGGTGAAACTAATGAGGAATGGAGGGGAAATCACACAAAAGGAGGAAGTCAGGATTACAAAATAAAACAGGAAGTGCATGACAAGTCTGGACATGAGTGACTTTAACTAAACATAAAGAGACAAAAGGGACCAACATGAACTCATCAAGAATTAAATGAAACTCATGAAACTCATTCCAAGGAGCTGGATGATGTAGAAATGTTGATATCAAACCAGTTTCTTTAAGGATTTATTTTACGATTATATAATAAATATATATTTACTGGACACTGAGACCGTCTCACACATGAATCCAGAAACAGCAGAACCTTAGTATTATATGAGGCTGCAGCCTTTGACAGCCGAGTAATCTCCTCACTGGATCCTTCTATTTCACTGTCATCGCATCAAATTGTTACCACTCTTTTTTTTTAAGACTGAGGTGTTGGTGAACATGTCTGGACCCAAATGTACCATAAACCTCAGGTTTATGAGCGAGGTCCAGATCATGATGGGCTTCAAGGGTTCCTCGGTGCTGACAAACTTTCCAGTCATCAGGCTCACTGAGTTTACAGGCCCGCCCTGTGCTATTAGCACACACACACACACGCACAAGCACACGCACACACGCACACACACACACATGCACACACACACACACGCACACTTGCTGCTTTAACAACAATACACCACGCGTTTTATTCTACAAAGCTGACGATCATTGTAACAGAGAAATATCATTGTTTTTTATCTTGATCCCATATTTTTCCGTGTGCCTCTGACTCTACATATTGTTGATTACAGTATAGTGCATTACACCATTATTTTATACTTTTATCACCTTGAGACTGCAGCAGTATTATTTTGTTTCAAGGTGCAGGGAAACTGCAGAAGTTTGCGTCGTTACAATGTTGACCATCGTTTTAGCTGCACCACGGATCCTATGTGTAAAAAACGACTCTTCTCAGTAACTGCAATCCCATAATAGTGTAGTAATATCAGTGGTCAGGCAGCTAAGCCTGTCAATCATCCCAGCAACCTGTTTCAGCGCTTGTGTAATCTCATGTGTGATTGATGGACGGTTTTGGGGACGCCGCATGTCTCCTTCTGTTGGACATTTCTTATTACTTTCCTATATCAGCATTGCAACAGTGTCACCTCCGTACATTTGAAGCCACTCTTTAGAGCAGCAAAGCATAGAAAACAAAACTCTAACATTTATTCTACAGCACTTACAGCTGCTACTGCGGTACCCATGGCAACCAGCAGATTCAGTTTCACATTTCTTAAAATGTGCTTGTAGATTTTTTCCTCTCTTTAGAGATCACATCACATCTCTAACACGTTCAGCCAAGATTCTAATATACAGTGAAGGCTGTAAAATGATAGACAAATAAAATGACATGGTCAGACATGATGGTTGTGACATGGTCAAGCTTTAGATCAGATCATCTTAACCCGGGCAATAGAAATAGAAACATTCGATTAAAGACATCTGTCTGAGCGCTTAATGGCAAAGTAAATCTAAATGTAGATGATTAGTGTTACTGTAAGCAACCACCACACACTTTACTATATAATATACCGTGTGGCTGATGAACTGAAAGAAATATGATTGAGTTCGGGGAGAAAGTCTAAGATAAAGTCTAAGATTAGTCCTGAGAGGAAGGACAAGAGTGAGATAGAGAGACGACGAGGAGCTGTGGTGAATTCATATATCAGTTTCCTGTTAAATCAGCATTCACTTCATTCAATATCATTCATTTCATCAATCACATCCTTTAAACGATTGATTCAAACATCATTTAGATGATGGATAATAGTGACTAACCTATGCTATGCAGGTGTAATCGGGTTTTGTTTCCGGTGAATCCGTGATGTCACAATTCATGCATGAGACGCAGGGGAGTGGCAGTGATTACCTGCTTTACCTGGGATTAAAAATCCCTGCTCATGTTAGTCAGATTTTGCTCATGAGCATTAATTCTTATAAAATGATCGTCACAGGACGTCCTTCCACTGACCCGGGTCACCCCACTGACCGCCTCGTCTCTCAGTGACACTTTTTATCTTTCTCATTTATTTCCACAGTGTTTCAAACACCCTCTTTGTCTCGGTCGACCAGAATAGATCAGAACATTCCTGTTACTGCGATGGTCACAGTTTTATTACATGAGGCTGTAAGCAAGCCTGCAACCCATTAAAAAGTCAAGTCGATTACACACAAACAACAAAAAGCACAAAAGAGAAATGTACACAACCACAACCACAGAGTCAAAGACAGACTCACATTAAAGGACGCTCCTGTGTGACTCACGGCCCCTGAAAGCCCGTGGCTGTAAATCTTTGGACGTTGGCAGCTGTGTTTTGTTTAGTGGTCATCAGGGAGCAAACACACACAGACACACACAGACACACACAGACACACACAGACACACACAGCTTTACAGTTATTATGATAGAAATTGCACAGCAGATGCAGCGAAGGCTGTGGCTGAATTAGGATCTTTACTGTTCAGACTTTACTTTAACACACATTTGTTTTGTCTGTTTTCTGGTGAAAGTTTAGAAATGAGCTGTAGATACACGGATACATGAAATCAATAACTTAATCAAAGCCTGAGTCAGAAAACTAAGTCAGAATGAACCACTTTTCTTCGTCTTTTGCTTTCTCACATTTCTGCAAGGATCCGTGCAACAAGATCTTTGCGTAACACTGTTGTGTCAGCATTCAATTAAATAATAATGAGGCAGACAAAATATTATACTTTAATTAAACACTATTGTCTGCACAGAGCTGCCGACAATTATACAGAAAAATAATGCAGTAATTAGACACTCAGTGTGAAATATCTGAGAATGAAAAGCATGTTAGATGGTGAAAAGAATCATTCATAACAATTGATTATACAATGCATTTTTTACACTTCGTTAAATCATGCGAGCGGCAAGTCTTCATACACACACATGCACATGCAAGTTATAACATTTGGATGTCGTCTCCTGGTTCTTCTTATGGCACAAATGCAGAAGTCAAAACATACTTAATAACCACCAGAGTGTGGTTTTCAATGAGCCTATTGTCACTTGATTTATAACATCAGTGAACATTTTCCTGAGGAGTTAATGATCTCATTTGCTAGTTTCAGGTCTTCTTCAAGAGCACATGATGTCAGTTTTGTGAATTATGTTCCCATTTAGAGAAAAATAGAGGATAAATTACAGCACATGATGTCAGTATGACTGAAAGCTGCTTGGTTGCAGGTGATGGCTGAAAATGTCTGATTGCAGAAAGTCAACATGGTGCAAAATTGCATGCGAGAAGCTTCAGTTGCCATTTGGTCATTGACGAGCTGATATTTCATGGCAAAGTTTACAGGTGATCCTTACATACAGAAATAAAATCACCCTTATGACACGAATAAAACAATAAGCAGAATCTGCCAAAAATACAAGTTCTAAATAATTCTCTGTTTTAATGAAATAAACACCAAAACAAAAGTAAACGGCTGTATGTTCAATATAAACAAGCCGACATTACAAATGGTGCAGGACGTTGTGCATGCATTAAAAAAAGCATCAGGATGAGAGGCTGGCAGCTCATGATCTGTCGCTCCTGCCTGTTAGAGGCACAACAAAGACCAGGAAAACACAATCAAGCCCGGAGTGATTTGAGACCACAGTTCTGCACAGATGGTGACAGGAACTGAGCCGAGGACTCATTTGGTTGCAACTCGTCCTAACTTCCTGACTTCCTGTCTCACTGAGTCAGTAAATGAAAATGAATGCACAGGCACAATAGTATTGTTACTTAAATAAAAACAAAAGAGTGGGTTCTGGACGAACTTTAATTCACCAGACAATGGCGTGAAAAAAAGTACAAATGTGTGAAGTCTGAGACAACTTTTTATTAAGAAAGAACTCTCATATGAATTACTGCACAAACCTTCTAAGAATATCCATCACTCAAGGTCATACTCCTTAGAATCTGTGACTGAAAACAGTGGATTTAAATGGGCTCATCACATCAACTGCAAGTAAATCAATAACAAATCAGTGACCAGGGCAGTTAGTATTACATGTTACCATTATCATCATTATTATTATTATTATTATTATTATTATACAAAGATCTATGACCCAAATGCAGGATGCAAATGTTCTAAAAAGGTCTTTAATAAAACAAAACAATCTAACACAGGAAGGAGCTGAAAAGATTATTTAACAGGAACTCGTCACACAACCAAGGTAACGCCCCACACTGTTTACCTCTACACACTTACTACACAACACATACATCAGGAAAGTGAAGATGGTGACGACAGCTGCTGTGCAGTCAGAGTATTTGAGCAGATCCCCTCAGATCCAGAGACACAGCGGAGGTGAATTGCTGCTCACAGCCAGCAGAAGAACAAACACGAGAAGCGGCTTCCGCTGTTAACTCTCTGTAAATAATAGACTCTGACTCTGACTCTGACTCTGACTCTGACTCTGACTGACACACAAGTCTGCACGTCAACATTCACACAGCACACTTATTTACATTACATTACATTACATTAGACAGCCCTGCTGCAGCAAATGCTCCAAACTGAATAAGTGTCCTAACAAAAGTGGAGTAAGGACTGTATATATATATATACTGTATATATATATATATATATATATATATATATATATATATATATATATATATATATATGTATATATGTATACATGTATACATATATACATATTAACCATGCAGGCTGTAAAAGTGAAGCTCAACAATTCCAGCACCTTGACTCGTTTAGAGAATCAAGAATTTATATTCCGTACATGTGAGTTGACGTATGTGTGTGTAGAATGAGTAAAATGTTGTCATTTAGAGTACCTGCTCAGCCCTGTCATATGTGTGTGTGTGTGTGTGTGTGTGTGTGTGCGCTGTGTCCCCTCCTCCATTGTGTGTCACTTTTCCAGCCATGCTTGAGTTAGCCTGCAGAGCTAAGCTGGCTCGGTGTAAATTGATAGGAGAGTGGAAGAGAGGTTTAGTAAATTTGTACAAGTAAACGCTGCAATATTTTTCATGTATCACTTGAAACCAGAATGAAGTGTGACTGCTGATGAACATTAGGCTCCGCTCAGTCGTAGCTCGTGGATTCTGACGCCACATTCCAACAAAACAAGCCGCACAGTGAGCGGCAAATACACGACTCAGTGTTCCTGAGCACAGATATCAAACCTATTTGGCTCAGAGTCACAGGTTCTAGATCAGCTCTTATTATTTCTGCCTTCTCGTGGCAGAATATTATTTTCTTTTCCCACAAATAGCTTCTTTTTTTTTTAAGTTATGCCAGCAGTTGCTTGTTGATTTGTAAAATCATTCATTGTTAAAGGATTTGGTTTGTGGAACTTTCTCTATCAAACAATCTAACATAGCTAATGTGCCTGGAATGACAGGATTTTTCATAAAGACTGTGTTAATGCTGCAGAGTCATTGTTTTCTTAAGTATCATGAAATTCAATGAAAGACTTTGTTTAAGAACTTTTAACAAGAAAATCAAGACTTCCCACAATAGACGCACATAGGATTAGACGAGAGAAAAAACAGTCAAATATATGTAGAATAAAATAGAATCAGCATGGCGGCCATTTACCTCAGCTAAGAGACGTAGAGGAGAAACGGGTTGTGTTTTGTAAACAGTCAAGAGAGGAGGACACGACTGAGGTGACGTGCCAAAGAAAACACAAACCTAAAACCAAAGCCTGACCAAACTAAAAACACACCACTTACCTGTGTGTCTAACATAGACTCTGCTGTGTGCTGTGGATGCAGAGGCTACAGCGTAGAACAGAGCTACGTCCTTCCTCTCACCTCATATCTCAGAAGCAGAATCAAGCAGAGCTGAACGCTGCAGGACGTCACGCAGAAGAGAGAGGACGAGCTCCTCTTCAGGCCTTCCTTACATAATCATGAGCAGGAACCAATCAGCTCAGGTGGAAACCAATCACCATCAGCATATTCCAGGAAACCAAGGTGAGGAGAGACCGACAGAGAGAGAGGAGGCGAAGGAGGCGAGAAAGGAACCTTACCTGGCTCCTAACATAATTGATATTAATATTCATCCATCTGCTTGTATGTGCATTTGTTTTATCACTCACTATCTTACAGTTCCAGGCAGGCGCCACAATCTTTCATACTATTCTGGCTTTAAACTGATGGTATAAATCACTGCATTTACTTATATCTGCTAAATCATCACAGTGTCTACTGGGTCTCTCCCTCTCTCTCCCTCTCTCTCTCTCTCTATCTCTCTCTCTCTCTCTCTGGATCTTGTTCATAGTGTTTTTTTTAGTCCTCCATTCGAGGGAAATTCATTATAAATGTATTGGATAATGTACAGTCCAGCTGTAGAAACTTCCAGAGTCATGGCGGTCAACACGGTTACAAACTCAAGCTTTTATTAACTCCTCATCATTTATTTCTTAAGATGGCAGCAACACAGTTTTAAGTAGACATAATGACATGTGGTGATAATGGCCACATGATAAACAAGAATTTATTCAAACTGGCCAACTTCCTTTCAGGCGTAGGTCACAGAAACACGAGGCTTTCATAGATCTTAATATGATAGATATCTATTATAATATTATAATATTTCAGAAGTGTAGATCAGATACACAGCAGCAGCAGCAGCAGCAGCAGCACAACAACGGTCCAAACTCCTCCTGTAAACAGTGTATTCTAATAACTCTACTGTGATTATTTCACTGGAGCCTAGAAGACATTGTCTTTTAATTGAAAACACACACACACACACACACACACACACACACACACACACACACACACACACACAGGCAGGGATATTGCCATAAATTACAAAATGCAACTCTTGCTTATCTCAGCATTGATTAAATGGGAAAAGTGGCCATGAATAGCACACAGAGCCCAACATGGTTAGAAATGAATAAATCATGGTGCTTATCCCAAACAGCAGAAGGAGAAAATGAGCAATATTGTGGAAAGCTTTAATTTCTTCCAGTGTAAATATGGAGAGTGTTGAGTGAATTCTAAGCAGATGCTTACCTGATTGGAATTTGATGCAGTTGAGGGGAATAAAGTGAGAGAAGCACAAAATAAAATACAGATACTTCTACAATACTGAAGAACTTTATCTTACAAAAATCACGGTTTTCCCATTTGACTGATAACATAGTAACTGTAACATATAAGACAGCCAGAGGATTTAGGAGAGCTGAGAACGTCGATCCATGACCAGAATATAGATTATTTTAATTTGCATTCATAAATTGGACAAAGTCTTCCACTTTCTCCAAATGATGAAATTAATCACCCTGTTTAAAATGTAGGTTCCAGAAATTCATTCATTAATTCTAGGAAAACTGTAAATGCACTGATTCATGCTGAGAATTCTTTGTTTCTCCGAGCTTCACCTTCTGAAATATGAAGGACTTGAAC
Organism: Solea solea; assembly: GCF_958295425.1. Classification (NCBI taxonomy): domain Eukaryota; kingdom Metazoa; phylum Chordata; class Actinopteri; order Pleuronectiformes; family Soleidae; genus Solea; species Solea solea. Next base: position 24,343,264 of record NC_081137.1, on the reverse strand, counting down.
GATGAAACGATGGCTGATATAAGAAGAGGTGCGAGGGCACGAGATCTTAAAGAGAGGTCAGTGAATGTTGTTATGCCATGAAAATGGAACGCAGGACAAAGTCAGGAGGATGCCGACAGTGAGCCGTACCTCTGTGATCCAGATCCTAACATAAATATAAGTAAATCATTTAAAAGGAACAGAGGGTGCACCTTGAATCATTATTTTATATATTCATATAATCTATTTTATAACCTCACATGTGTCATTATTGTACATCCTGGGTCTGTGCTTGTCATTAGCAGCTGTCAGTGAGTATGAACTGTGTAAAACATTTTTATGAACCTTTTTTTTGGAATTTCTGACCTGTAAAACAAACATTAACTGGCACACGAGGAGCGCAGAGAGAAATCTTTACTGTTAAACCAATAACAGAGCGTGGCACAGACGCTGGCAGGCGTACAAACAACGCTCGGCTCCGTCTCACGACTCAGACCAAAGCAGCACTGGACGTAACGAAGCACAGCAGGCAGCTGAATAAGGACGTGCAGGTGAGCAGCGTGTGAGAGGAGCAACAAACAAGACTAAAGACAACACTAAAGCAGAGCGAGGTTTACACTAAAGCAGTGACTGAGCATGATATCATCATCTGTGACTTTACATAACATTTAACCCTCTCTTTTTCTACTGTTTATGGAAGTAAAGGCTTAAGTGACCAGCTGGTGCCGGTGTTACACCGGCCGCTCTCCAGAGACATCATTACACAACCTTGTTTCTTGTTCGTATACTTTCCACGCTGCCCAGTGTGCTTGTTTGATTTGTTTGATGTTTAAAGTCAATCTCAAAGAATGGAGCAGCCTTTAAAACATGAATCCCTTCTCGTCTCAGGGGGATTCACACATCCACACACTTCTATTTCCGTGTTGAAGAGCAATTAAGTTTTACAACAAGAAACAAAAGTGCAGGTGTTTTTTCTTGTAAATGTGAAATATACATCACAGGTGAGTGTGTGTCTGTGTGTGTGTGTGTGTGTGTGTGTGTGTGTGTGACCTTGAGGGTTGAGGGCTAAGATTTGAGCTGTGGTTAAGTTAAGTTTGGTTTCGACATTAACTGCCGACATGAATGGAGTCATTTAGTGTCCTGAGAAGAATAGCTACGCAAACCTGTGTGTGTGTGTGTGTGTGTGTGTGTGTGTGTGTGCTATAAACCTTTGAGCCATGAGAGTTTAAAGCTTTGAGGACCAAGCCTCTCCAATTAAAACCCATAAAAAGGCAGAATTCTCTTTATTTGTCTCCACAGGGAACTGACAGAGAAGGCTTGTCTAGTGTCTCACTCTACCCACAGTAATAATTACCTGAGATAATTACTTTTCTCTCTCAAGCAATTTATGCCAAATCCAAGGGCGATGGTTTGGGACTCAGACAGGAACTGGGGTTATGCACAGGCTCAGAAATTAGCAGCAGGAAGCTTTTCATTTTTATTTTTTCTACAGTCTTTATTAAACACTTTGAGACATGAAACCATGACACGTCATGGCTTGTACACAGAGCAGCAAAACAGAGCGGAATAAAGCTGTGAGGGGTAAACACTGACATTATAAAGGTCACCATAACATGTTGCTTTTCTGCCCTGTTTGAATCATACTTCTCACTCTTCTGGTTACTGAGTGAGGCATATATATATATATATATATATATATATATATATATATATATATATATATACATAAAAGGTAAAATTAAAACACAGCTGCTTCCAAAATGAAACCCAGAATGAAATCATGGGTCTCACCACAGGCATAGAAAACACACCCACCCTGATTATGATTGTTCTTTTTGTGGAAGATAAATCCTGTTACAGCATCACATTCAAATGAGTGGGCTCAGGATCAAAAGCATACATGGCTGCTTGTGATCGTGCTGTGTGTGTTTTTGCATATGTGCTTATGTGTGAATAAGAGAAGCTGATAGCCGTCACATGCAGCTGCCACCCTGGGCACAGAGCTCACACACTGGTGCCAGTGTCTCATCATGGGGTATGTAAAACACTGAGGCCTGCACTGACCTGCACTCACAACCTTCCTTTTATTTTGTATTGGAAATATGCAGCTCCAAAGATTAAAAACACACCAGGAAACAGCAGGGTAGATGAACCTTTATCTCATTGAATGATAAAAAAAAAAAAAAAAAACTCTGCCTATCACCTGATTGGTTATTCTCATTCTGTAATTTATTTCTTTTGTGGTTTAAAATTTAAAAAAGGACCAATAGACCAAATGAACATTATATGCTAGATGTTTTAAAGTCATTGAAATGAGACTTGTTCAACCAGGAATTATTCAAAGTTGAATAAATATTGTAAGTAACTGCTCACACATGACACAGCATTTGTTCTTCAAACATCAGTCACTGTCACCTGCAGGCTTCATCTTACGCCTTTTATCTTCTGATCATCTAAAAATGATCTGAAGATCATCTACTGAGACGTTTGCATGGAAGTTTCCGTCATAAAGTGAATATATAACACACATTAAGAGACTAGAGACTCTACTGTGTGACAAATATGCCTCAGCCTGTCTCACTTTCTGACTGGTGCATGATTGACACATGTGTGATGCTATTATTACGGCAGAATCCCAGTTAGGGTTCGTCCTCGACCTTGTGGTTAGAGGAAAACCTTTTCCACCCTTCAAGCCACAGCCAGGAGGTGATATCTTGTCTTATTTAAAGACAATTTAACCAAAAGTAAATTATTAAAATGACAAAAAAGGCAGTCTGCTAAAATCCCACTGCTGCTCATCTCACATATTTGGAAAAATCTTTCTTTTTTTCTGCACATGGCCTTTTAGTACTTGTTTTTTCTGTGGTCCCATTTCAACATGGGGATCATTACATTTTCAGCTCAAATTAAAAAGATTTCAGCATTTATTTAATGGCATTTGAAATGTCACCTGACAGCACAGGAAATGCTTCTCATCTGTTGTGATTAGATGAATATTTAACAAGCACATGATCTATTCCTTACAGTCAGAACAGAAGGGACTGTTTATTAATGAGACATTACAGACGACACCGCGTCTCTCAACGTGGTCATTCTGTTCCTAATTTTTATGGAATAAACTATTAAAAATGCTGTCTTTCTAAACTCCTTTTCTCTCTAGAATGAGATTCTGCAGATTCTGTGTTAGACTCTCTATAAAGATGGACGAGAGGTTTTCATGTCTCAGCTCATAATAACATGGTATGAACAACAGTGAGGTGTTAGATGTGAAATGTGGTCCAGTTTAATCAAACGTCACCTCATACTCAAACATTTTACTTCAGTAAGAGAACGAATAAATAGACACAAATGTACTCAAGTAACAGGAAAAGTATCAGACTGAACAAACAGTGGATGTGGACTCAACAATAGCTTCAGTTTGAAGCAAAAACACCTTTTACTGGTCTCAAACAAAAACAGGCAACACAATACAAAGGAGATCATAACAAGGACACTTACCGTACTGGTCGTCACACACAGGAAACACACGGGTGGAAGGATGACGACAAACAGCTGAAACACATCAGGGTCGGGCAGGTAATCACAGAGGAAGCAGACTGTGAGACGAGAGGCAATGATAATTATTTCAAAATAAAACAGGAAACAGAACACAAGACTACTCAGGATGTTACACAAAAGTATCACATTAAATATTTTAATTGAATAAAAGGCAACATTTTCTTGCTTTTAACCTTAACCTTAGGCACAAACAACCAAAGAGATGCTTTAAGTATTAAACAAATCACTAATACATTGTGGAACTTAACATGCAGCTTAGTTTAGTTTAATGTAAACTACCTGGAAATGAATTAAAGAACAGATAAATGACAAATGTTACGCATCACTGTTGGTTGTGTGTATGTGGGATTTTCTGGGTGTAAAACGTGTGCTTGTGGCCACAGAGGAAAGTGATTTGCATGAAGCGACTGTTGCCACAGATGAAGTCCAAGTGGAGCAGGTGTGGAAGGTTTTAGCAATCTAGAACCAAGGGAATCTGGATTCCAAAGCTTTGACTCAGTATTGAAATTGGGAATATGATATAGACCTTTGTTCATTTATGTCACACGGGAGTAGTGTGTTGTTGGGTTTGTATTTTTGTCATTTTACTTCAATGTGTTTTTTTGTTTGGCACTGATGGATCGAGGTAATTAGATTTCCACAGTGAAGTTGGAGGAAAGCGTCTTACAGTATCCAAGAGAGTGTGAGTTGAGTTTTCATTAAGTTTTTAATTGTGTCTCTGGGTTATCAAATGGATCTGCAGAGATGCCAGAGAAGATCTCATTATCATGCATGTTTCTACTTTCTTTCATTATTTCCTCTTTATTGACCGAGCTCATGCCTTCAGTGAGTGAGTGAGTGTTTGGTTACAGTGTGGTCACAGTTGGTGCAGAGATCCTTGTTTGCAGAAGAATTTGTGGATTATGTCATTTTGTCCTGATGGGGAATATCGATTACTTTATTTATTTATTTATTTGTGTTTTATGTCATTTTAATGTTATTGTACAGCACTTTGGGCAACTGTGTTCTATAAATACAGTGGATTGGAATGGATATCCACTATGTATTAATTAAAGGGTTGGTCTATAAAAGCCTTTAAGTCTGTTAGATTCTATTATATGGAAAAGAAAAGGAAAATACAAAGGCTTATTCTAATCACTGGTTGTGGTTTGAGACATTGATTGTAAGAGAATCAACTGTAATTGGACTTTTTCTTTCTTTCTTTCTTTCTATCTTTTGACGATGATTCTCACCTCTCATCCAAGAGACTTCTTCAGTTCTGAAGGTGAAACCTCTTCAAAGGAAAAGTCCAGTTGCTACTGACTCACTGAGAGTCGACGCAGATATGATTCTTTCAGCAGCTGCACACTTCCTCACATTGTCACACTAACCTTTGATGTCTTTAGGAGATAATGGGTCATTAGTAGCGTTGCAACACTCTGTGTCTGAGTGGCGTTGAGCTTTACGGCCTGAAACTGCCTCGTTATTCATCTCTGCTCTGTGATCACGTCGCTTAATTCCTCGTAAACAACGTTTCGACAAACAAAATATCACTTAGAAGGAATATTGTGACGTCAGTTTTCTAACCCCGACAGTTCTCTGAATGAATCACTGATTTAAAGTCCTCTGACGTTTTAAACCCTTGTCCTTAGAGTTGTTGTATCTACAATATGTTTATTTCTTCATGTCATCAGTTTCCAGCAATCAGCATTCAAATAGAAGAGCTGAAATGTCTTTGAGCACGGTATAATACAAACACAAATACATACATCAACACAAATCCTCAACAATCTGTGTCCTTCTCTTTCAATTCTGCTCAGTGTATTTATAATTGGGATAATTCATCCCTTTCCCCAAAGCCCGATCTCTTTTCATCTCTTTCTTTACACAGACGGAAAGTCATCTGGCACAGTAAAGTCATCTGTAAAGGAGACTGATGGCTAACAATTGACATGCCAGTCTCGTCTAGACAGCAGCACTTCATCCAATTATGTTGGAAACACAAATATGTTCACGACAACAATGGCGGGATTACCAACACCATACGGAGGAGAGGAAGAAGGGGAGGAAGACAAGTGATGAGGATGGAAGTGACAAAGGGAGATAGCTGGAGACTGGAGGAGACACGATGCTATCGATGGATTTTATTTGGTGAGAGGAAGAAAAACAAATAAATGGAGGTTCCTGCTTTGGTGTCACTGAGGAAATACAGGACATCTCAAATCTGAAATATTAAATCGCTTCACAATAACATTTTTAATAGAACTTTAAAAAATATGACAAGAGAAAAACAATCACTGGATCTTCCCATTCTGCCGTGGTTTACATTCAGTTAACCGTCCGTGCCCTTTAGGGTTTGTTGTACAAATAATAATATATTGATTTTTCATTTGACATTCTGTGATGCAAGTCCACTCTGGTCTTAAGACGTAAGCGCACAGACTGCAATGTCTCCTTTTTTGTTGTATTTGGGGAATAAAAATAAATGCTGACATAATCTCCACAATCACATTTGAAATAATAAAATGAATTCAGTTACTTGATGCAATGTCTTTGACAGTTTGGGTTTAGATGCATTTGTTGAAAATAGATCGATAGCAACTGTTGTTACATCTGTTTGTTTTAGATAAAAACTCTAATCATCCACTTTGATATTGTAGAAAAACATAAAGTATATAAAGGGAACTGCATGGGCATCATTTTATCTGCCTCTCACGCTCCCTCTCTGAGATGTTTGATATTCTTTATCACATTGATGCTTGTTGGTATGCTGGTTGCTAAGAAACATCCAATATGTGGGATGGATCTTTTTAATGCAACGCTGTTTGAAAGTCAGAAACAGGTTGACTCTACAGAGCTCGCCTGCATGACATCATAGTCAGGTTCTTAGAAAGACAAAAACATGCTCTAAATGTTAGGATCTTTTTTTATTATTATTATTTGCTAAAGTATATCATTAATAATTTATTATATTAATTGGGTGAAAGAAAGATAGATGTGTAGATGTGTGCCGATGACAAAGCCTCCAGCTCTGGGATGATATTTATATTTTCATCCAATTATTAATGTACTCTTGAGAAGGATTGTGCACAAGGGTGAAGGCAGTGGAATTTGGGAAAGATAAGCGTGCCAATAGAGTCTCTCTGCATTTGAATTAGCACAGGATCATTAATAATGAGTCATCTGAAACCACACACTCCTCTTTAGCTGCCTGTGAGGCCGTGGTGTGCTAATAGAACAGTTAATTACATGGCAGGCATTCATGTTAATGTATGTACTTTATAATAAAAGGTTAAAGGATTGTGTTCAAGTCCCCTGACACGAGACCACTCTTAATTGCTTTGTCTTGATTTCCACACTCAGTCATTCTGACAATGTTGTAAAATATAGATGTATGTTAATCATGAGATGATTGTTAATCTCTGGTCAAATAATAAAAAAAGTACTTTTGACAGACTTGATTTAATATTCAACATATTTCATATATTTCATGTGAGTGGAGGATAATGTATGTTAAATGTATATATGTGTTCCTGTTTGGTTAAACCTTAATGCAGCATCTTTTGTCATTATTCTGTACACATCCATGTTCTGCTTTAATTACCGTTTGCTTTATTATTAATAATATATTTTCTCTCATGATTACTGTGTTAAAACTTGTCTTTTTGATGTTAGAATGCAGCGTTTACACTTCACGCCGAGGCGTACGCACAGAAATGTGCCATTCTGGTTCATTCTGGCAAACAATGTTTATTCATGTGCCAAATAAATATATTTCAAAAGAAATTGTGGCTCCAATCTATAGAAGAGGGTCTTTCTGCAGACTAAACAGATGATGTTTGATTGTCTTGGCACTGGAGAGAGAGAGAGAGAGAGAGAGAGAGGGAGAGAGAGAGAGAGAGAGAGGGAGAGAGAGAGAGAGAGAGGGGGGGGGGGGGGAGCTGAGTGAGGGAGAGCTGAGGGAGACACTTTGTAATAATCTCAGTGAGGAGCTGAGAGAGAGATGCAAGTGCTGTAAGTTTCAGCACCTTGGAGAGAGACGGCTGTTGGCAAGAGTGATGCAACGGCTCAGACGCACTGACATAATTGATCTAGACACAACTTTTCCTGCATTTTTGTTCACTTTGTGCAAATGTCTAATGTCGGTCCTCTTCTCAAATATCATGGTGCACGGAAACATTGAGCATTCACTTCATACTTTGACACTCGACCTTCAAGAGTGTATGATTTATGAGCTCCGCTTGCATCAAGCCCTGCTTTAAAATGTTATCTCCGTATTTTTCTCATCAAGCACGTCCACCTCCAGTCATACATCCTCCCAGTGTAGGAGCTGCTTTTCTCTTAAAATGGTCTTCAGCAGAAGGAAAGGATGACAGATGGATGGTTATGCTGGACAGACAGAGGGACATAAACCAGATTAATCATCTCATCATGTGTGATTAATTTGGAACTGAGCACCATTGGCAGGAGAACACCACGAAGCAGACACCACACTGACAGGTCAATATGTTTACACTGATGAACTTCCTCTCTTCTGTGTGCCATGTGTGACACACACACACACGCACACACACACACACAGGATTCTTCTTAGCCTTGTCCCCTAACCTTAACCACAACCACTTAATGCCCAGCCCTAACCTCAATATAACCTCCACTGAAACACTTGAAATTAGGTTTTGCCTCATTTGGACCAGGTCTTGGTCCCCATGAGGACCACGGGTGTAACCATCGCTATCTCCCCATCCCGTAGACCTTTATTTGGCCCCGCTCCAAAGACTCTTTAAAGACTATCAGCACATTATTCTGTTAAATGAAGTCTTTCCTCACACGTCTCTCCTGATTGAAATGCATGCACGTGTTTCCAAAGTTTACTTGCATGAAGGACGGCACACGAGTTGAACGTGTTTGACAGTAGAACGATGACCACCTCAGTATCTAATGGCCTCTCACACACAGCACTTCAACAGGCCACACCTGTCTCTGGCAGGAATCAGAATGCACAGGGGAGACCTCATGGCTGCAGAATAAAGAAGAGAGATGCTTTGTGTTGCTCTCTTTTTCAAACGCACAGGTGTTCTGCCAAACAACTCAAAGTGTGTGTGTGTGTGTGTGTGTGTGTGTGTGTGTGTGTGTGTGTGCATATACACACCCACCTACTCACCTCTACTGTCCTCTTCTGAACTGACCTTGATCATGTGAACGTACCGACTGCATCATCAAAAAAAACAGACACATCAAAACCAGGAGTGTTTGCAAAGTTGTGAGAAATGATCTCTGGGGATCAGGTGACTTTTGTGTTGTTCAGGGTCCTGTGGAAAAAAACGCCGTCAGAGTGATGGCGGGAGTGTTCCACTGTCAGCTTCAAGGAGACAAAGGGGAGGCTGTATCAGAGGAAGGCTCTTCACTGCGGCTGAGGAATCACCACACTCACTGCAGTTAGGATGGATTTACATGGGAGTGCAACGCTCCTGGACGTTTTGACACAAACTGTGTTTCTTGGTGGATAAATTGTAATAATTGTGGTGATCATGCAGCCTTTTCATCTACCACTGTCACTCCAATCCGTTTAACTCTAAATTGTGTATCACAGACTAAAGAGTGATGAACATGTGATGTCGTGAAAGGTTGTGGACATCATCTTAAACCTTTTTTAAGGGTTTGTCAACAACAATCTTCCGATGTCTAGTAATCTGAGAAAAGGTATTTAAATGAAAACACACCAGATCTTTCATTACAACATGAAATTGAGTTATTTTCTTTGAAACAGAAAGACACAGCGATTGCTGCTGGTTTAATTTATGGGGTTTTCTATTTTGTGTGGCCGTGGTTTAATATTCTTAATATAAAGTAACGATAATGTCATTATTGGCTGGTTCCAGAAGGATTTTGAGGAAAACAACTCAGGGAAAATTCATCCTCTTTGACATTCAGGACTGAACAAATATGAGGAAAAGGTGGGCGAGTAAAAAAAGAATCCAGAAGGATTCTGGTTCCATTAAAAGTGAACTTTTATATGCTCTACCTTTCATAGTCTAATCGTAACCTGGTAAAGGTAAGGGATGGATAGGTACAATGTAATGATCATGTTTTGGTAACGTTCGAGGTACAATATGGAGAGATATGCTGCTGACTCAAACTCAGTGACCATCTCTTTATAATGAAGAGCTCTACACACAGAGTTTCATACATGCTGAAGATTAGTTAATTAACACTCATAAAACCTGTCAGGGGAACCATTTTCCCTTTTGGTTCCCAATCAAATGAATCACAACACGTTTAAATATGAACCGTTATTAAAGCAATAATGAAAATTAAGACAAAATCTGACATGAGCTCCTCCAGCAGGCCTACTGCTGCCTTTCATTACACTAATAGGGGTCAGAATGAATTCACCCATTAAGAACTAGCATGAGATAAGATTTCCCAGGCACTCGGAAAATGACAACTCAGGGCATTATTTCCTCCAGGAAATGGCCTTTTAATCTCATCAACAAAATGTCCAAATACCCCTGCTTTGGAAATATTTCTGATTATGGAGCAGTACAGAAACATCCTAATATTCCTTGTTTTGCAATACTTTACTAATTTATCACCATATTTAGAGTCAGTCTTACTCCATGGACAAAGAGCATGGAAAAGAAAAAAATGTTCACCACCAACGTTTCTGTCGAGCAAAAGAAGTTTGAAAGTATAATTAGACTTCTTGGGTTAGCAACACCGGTAACACTTTAGATTAGGGAACACATATTCACCATTAACTAACTTGCATATGAGGTTATGGTTAGAGCTAAAAATGTTACAGAGAACATGTCGCATGTTATCACCTGTCGCCCACACTGAAGTACAAAGCTTTTACCACGAAGCAAACTGCTGATGGAAACCTCATCGAAGCCACTTGATTTTATTTATACTACTGCTACAGGTGCTTATTTAAAAACAAACCTAATTCCTGCAAACAAGCCATAGCTACGTTTTGTTTGTAACCAAAAATGCAACAGAAGAAGAAAAAGTCACAGTCCCAGGAAAATAACAAAAGTATAAATCCATTAAAACAATAATACTTACCACAGCCTCTCTCACAGCAAGCTGCCACCATCTCCAGGTGGCTTCTAATACCCCTCCTAGCTCCACCCTAATTGGACTGGACCATTGTGAGGGTAAAAGAAGGTGAACTACAACAGACAAAACAAATGAATAACCTTAATCCTGTAAGAAAAACATCTAAAATATACATAACACGAAAATACTGTGAAGGAAAAGCGTGATTTAAATGTTCAATTCTGTTATCAGCCTCACTGAGGTCGGCTTAACACCCACAGGTGGCTTCACTGAGCCGTATTACTGTGGTGGAGTGTGGGCAGGTGAGAAGGCAGGAGAGAAACTTCTCACATGGAGATTATTGCATCTTTCATCACAGTGCAATAACTGTGTCATTCCACCACTCACTCCAACATTTTCCTTAAATACATTCACCTTTTTCAGGTCACTGTTCAGTAAGTATTTCCACTAAAAACTAAAAAGTTTCTCTTATGTTCATATTCCAAGCACAAAAAAAGGTGAATAAATAAAAAACAAACAAACCTTTTAAGTGAACGTGAATCCTTTTCCAGAGCTTCTGTAATTTCCATGTCAATGGAATGCCTCTTAGCAAGGTGAGCCATAATTCACAGTAAAAGGGCTCCATGGTGCTTCAAGGTTGATGCACAATTGAAACATATATGTTGCAGCATTTTAAAAGTCAAAGCCACTTTCATAAATGGTGCATCCCCGTGGATGCACTGGACAAAGTAGAAGTTGGGTCCATTAAGCCTGAAAGCACTTCAGAGGGAGAACTCCTTAGTTCAGATAGATTATGGACAGGAAGTCGTGGATACAGCATCTTTGACCACGTGAGATCCATGGGATTGATTGAGATATGGGGATTGAGGTTTAGCTATTCTCGAGGTTGAATCAGTATGAATGAAATGAGTGGAACAATATGTGGGTAAAAGGATTTGTCAGTATGTCTCTGGGGAGAAGTAAACTAGTGCAAGGCCAATACTTTCCCAATTAGAATGATATCTGATAAAAGCTGTGTGTGAACATTCCAGTCAATGAGCAGTTTTCATTCGTTTATAACCAGCTGTGACAAAGAAGTCTCTATGTTGTATTCAGAGACCCTGTGGAGAGACGTCCTGTACAATGGCTGCAGTTGAATGTGACACAATTTAGATTTGTTTTGCATCTTCTTCCGTGTTTATCTGTTTCACTGAGTATAATGTTCAACGTAGCATCCAGGGAAATAAGTAAGCCATTAGTTCAAGCAATGCCAGACTGGTCTCTGTGAATAGATTCAGGTCCCGCAGATAGAGTAGTTGTTTCTGTGTGGCCATGTTGTGTTTGTGAGAGCGAGCATATGTGTGTGGGCTTGTAAGCATTTGTGTTCTATGTGTTAGTGTGTGACTGATCTGATGATTTGGAGGGCGACCCAAGCAGACAGGGATGACATTTGTTGCATGAGAGGGGGGTTGTATGGCTTCTGTCAGCTACACACACACACACACACACACACACACACACATTATATGCAAACTGCATTGCCTGTGGCTTTTCAGATGCCCCCTGGGCTTTTCCTGTCCATCTGTGGTGACAGGATGACCGCTCTGCCACCTACAACGTGAGCAGGGCCGTGTAGAACCACATACACCCAGGAACACGAGACCAGACGCTCTGCAGAAACTCCACACTTCCCTGCAGAAGAGCAGCATGAATCTTGTTTGTCTAATTGCCAGCACTGCAGCAAAGCAAACAAACAAACTCAGGGACATTAACCCCAAACCCCGACAGCATGTCCTCCTGTGTAATTGATGTGGAAACATACAAAGGAAACTTTTTGTAAAGGTCAACACTGTCAACAAGCTTTGACAAAAACACAAGATCACCGCTGTTTTTACTCTTTTCAGCACGCACACACACACACACACACACACACACACACACACACACACACAGACTCATGACAGCAATTAATTTTGCTGCAATAAAAGGAAAATAACAAAACATGCAGAGAAGTCGGGTCGTTGACAAGCGTCTCTGTGACTGTCGAGGAAAGAGAAAGTGTGTGTGAGAGAAACTGAAGGTGTAGAGATTTGCAGTCCAGCGATCAGCGTTTGAAAGATCACATTCACACAAAGACTGTGTTGGTTAAGAATCTCAGAGTTGGCTAAAGCTATTCCAGTATGTGACTTGTGTCATTACACCCTGTCAAAAAAGAGAAGTCATAAAAATGATGGGAAAATGTTTCCCCCAACCCTGAACGCTATGAATAAAGTATATTTTAAAGTGTGTGGACATGACAATATGTCATCTACAGTCATTTAGAAAAACACGAGGCACCTGATCATGTGTAAAAATAAGAATAATAATAATAATTTAAAATATTCCAATGAAATCAGTGTCAACAAAATGAAAAGCCTTTACAAAATCAAGATTAGCTGCGATGAAACGGTAAGAATCCCCACACTTTCACAAACCTCAGTGATGCAGAGAGCTTTCACTTTTTTACATTTTGCCACTAATTATTGTTGACACCTTGTTACTAACAAGCGTTGGAGTTGTAATTGCTTTTTTTTGCATTTGTGTGAATAAATAATAAAATCTCACAGTCTATAATTATTCTTTCCTTCTTCTGAAATGTCTCCAACGAAGCTTAGAAAATGGTCATAAAAGATTTGTGCCCTCCGAAGCAGAGACCACAGACGAACACGCAAATGTGCTTTTAAAGGGAAAGGAAACATCAGAAATGCATCAGGACAAGTTAAACTTTAAGTAAATGTGGATAACACCAAAACAGCAGGAAAAATGCAACATATGGCCATTTATCATGTGCAAATAAATATTGTCTGCTCATGGTGAAAAGTCTTTAAATTTCTCCTCATATAAATATAAGTGAATGTAAATCTCTGTGTTCAATTTCTATATTTATAAGAAGAATTCTGTGGAGCAGAAATAATGAGCACAATCACTATAGATACAGTCTGTATATAAATGCAGACCTGTGGTGTTTGACACAGGGAAAGCTCATTTCAGTCCCAGTTCAGTATCCATACATTCTTAAATGAATCCTGCAAACGAACAACTGGAACAAGTAAATGTGATAATTATGTAAAACTAAAATGCTATAACAGTGTTTTTATTTACAGTGTATATGTACAAATGAGCAGATAACACACACCGAGCAGCTGTTTGTGCAGGACTGAGGCAGGAAAGCCTCCGCTGTCGTGTATGTTTCTGCAAAGCTGTCAATCAAGAACTGGTTCCGCCTTTCACACAGTTCCTCCAATCATCATGCAGAAGCCCAGGGTCGGTTGACTCCCAGAGAAGTTGATCGTGTGCCATCCCATAAAGAACAAGAGAACAGTTGAAGCTGAACTGAAGTTGAAGCTTGCTGTTTTAGAGCAATCATCACTGACTGAAATGACAGCCTGCCTGGCCTTAAGTCCAGTCCCAGCTTATAATCTGATGTTCAGACAGTGTGACCTGTCTGACAGATGGATACATGTAAAGTACAATCAGACTGTGGACAGGCAACTTGCCTGAGATGAACATGTGTTCCAAATTGACGGATCAAACTGGAATCTGCAAACATCTTTTGAAATACTGCAATATACATGAGAGTAAATGATGTATGCTGCTGTGCAGCCTGATCATTACATCAAAGCCTCATAATGTGTGTGAGAGTGTATACATGTTTGCATATTCACACTCAGTCTTTGTACATGATTGACCTCGAGATTACTGCAAAGGAAATCATCTGCTAGAATGGTATGAAGCCAAGGATAACAGAGGTGAAAGAAAGTGTTTGGTGTGCAGCGGCCAAATCAAAGAAGAGCTTGATTTGCTCTGGAAAAGGAAAACCTGAGTTATTAGAGCAGTGTCATCGCGGCTCATTTCAGACTGGATGTTGTGGTGACAGCTAATTGGACGCCATACCAGACACGAAGTGTGATCTGTCCCCTGTATATTGTCAGAAAGAAAGAAATAATGTGGTGAAACATTTTGCAGATGCATGGTTTTAACAGAGGTGGAATTAAATGCCACAAAGGCTTGCTGCCACTCGGGGTTAATTGGTGTTGAACATGTAACCTTCAATGAAGTGAACCATTTCATTTAAATGGCACAAAAGAGCGCGGGATTAAGGACTTCCGTGCACAGCCATGTTTTAGATCTGATGACCAGAAATCTCATCAAAATGTCTCTGTAATGACACAAATGTGCATCTTTTGATCTGACACCAAAGTCATTTATCTGCCCTTTTTCTGATCCGACACCACTGTGGTCAAAGCTTTGATAGAAAGGCTTTTTCACACAGATATATATATATATATATCTCAATATACCATTCTTGGCCAATGAAGCTGATTCTGAGTCTGAAATAAACTGCTGCGTATCAGCAGGAAACTGCAATCAAAGAGGAGTGTGGTTTGTTTTTGTGCTCTGTCTTTGACTGTGTGGTCATGCTCGGATGGGATTGATTCTCTCAGCATGGCATGTGGGGTATGATTAGGATCCTACGCTTAAAAAATCCATCCTTATGCTTTAATCTGTTTTGAGTTCAGCACTTGTCTGCATGACGTTTTTCGTGTACACTACATAGATCTGAAGACTCCTCATCCACCACTGCCACTCAAAACTATTATCTCACCCTTCTGACACTTTCCTTGTGGTGTCTGAGCATGATGGTGGTGATGTGAAGCAACATTTGGAGAATATAATATCTGTTATTTGGCACTGGAGTGCTGGATCTTCTCTGTCTCCCACCACCTCTTTCACAGGAAATAAGGTCATGCTCTTTATGAATCTCTTCCTCACTTTGCCTTCACTGTTTTTGTGACACCTTATCAAATTAGGAGGCATGTGAGAGCTTCGGAAGGATTCACTGCTGATGCAATCGCTGACGTTTAACAGTGTGGCGCTTGTCGTTAGGGGCGTAGATAAGTTTCCACAAGTGCTGACAGAACATGATGGAACATCAGATCCTGGTGTGTTCATTTGCTTTAAGGTGCATGTTTTTGTCCTAAAACATAGAAACCCTGAAACAGACTACGTTTGGTTTCATTATCATAATAATAATAATAATAATAATAATGATACTAATATTAATAATAATAATCAATGTGTTGCAGAGAACAGTTAAACTCATGCAGCACAGTGACACCTTAGCTTTATTGGTATTTGTGAAACCTAATCAAATGCAGGCCAATTACTGTATTTATGTGTTTTCCTTCCTGTATATAAATACATATATATATATATATGAATATATATATATATATATATATATATATATACGTACGTATATATCCCTCCCCCTCAGCAGTGTGAAGAGTCACATTAAATATAAATGGAGAGGATAGATGGGCAGGGAAATCTAATTGTTTATACACCATATTGAATTTTAGAGGTCTCTATTGAATTAATAGGATGTGATTTCACTGTTAAAAATTCATGATGAGATTGTGAGGATGTTGGTTTTAATTCTGCGAGAGCCGACAGGCCGGGCTGGCTCAGGCAAACAGACAGGATGAAATAGCATCACATTGACTTGAACAAGTGCTCTCAAGGGACAATTAAAAACAATAAATAAATAAATAAGGCGTGCAGTGCAGGGGGTAATCACAAGTAATCCAGACAATCAACAGATGTTCACTCTCAAACATTCTCACACTGTACAAAGACAAGCAATAACATGCATCAAAGATCAGCGTTTCTATCTTATTTGTGAACACACACACACACTCATAGTGACTCAGACATAAAGGAGACTTGTACCCTTTCTTATATCCCTTTAGGAAAGGATTGCAGGCAGCAGTTCCTATTTATCAGACTGCCAGCCATCTGAAATCAAATTTCCCCTGAAGACACCATGAAATTACAGATATTTTCTCTCCCAGTCCACCTCCCTGCCAAAGCCCACAGGATAAATATCACAACTCTAAGCCTTTCAAGCTGCTATAAGCTGGCACGTTGATGACATTTTGACCAGGCCTGTGTTTCTCCCCAAAGCCTCACTCTGAGTCCCACACACACACACACACACACACACACAGGGTTTCTCCTTTTTCTGCCTCCTTCTAGCTCCGCTCCCTGCGACAGACTTAGGAGTGCAGTGATCTGTGGTACTAGCTGCCTGTTTATCCAGGCTAAGTGCTCTTTGCTGCCACTCCACTTTCCTCTGTTGTCTCAGACCTGTTTGATTGATAAATATTGCAGCCGGCAGCCAGAAGCAGCCTCTGACCTTAAGATAATGGAAATAGTTTGGGAAGTATGGGGCAAAAGGCTAACCACTGAGGTGTCCTCACCCTCATGTTTAGTGTGTTTTTGTATAAGACATGGCAGCTAAGATGGATGGAATTAGGCTAATTCACTGAGAAACTGATGCTTAGGACTAAAGAGAAAACGTGTTGCAGCTCCCTTACAGAGCACATACAGCACAATCGGATCTCAAGTGGGCTGAACTACAATTGTATTTAAGTGGGCTTAAGTACAATTTCAACACTATTATGCTAAGGTTGACCATTTAATCGTATTTATTTCAAGAAATTGGAGGTTGTTCATATTTTATGAACAATTAAGACTTACAGATCACAGTAGATCTACAAGACCCTTGGTCCAATCTGGGTCCAAACCCTACATTTATACTTTTTCGATATTTCCAAAAATGATGTGGCAGATCAGCTGGGGTTATACTTACAGTTATACTTACAGTTATAGTAACAGTTATACTTACAGTATACAAAGTCTGACGCGTTATGCAAAGAGTAGAATTATATTTAGATTTTTCTACTGCTATCTGCTGAATGAAACACAAAACAATACCAACACTCCCATTTAAAAAAAAAACAAACTAACCCTTTAATCATCATCACTTCAATTAAGTCTCCAATTAAAATATAGAAAGCAATTTGACAGAATCATGACTGAGTTTGACAGTAGAATTATCATGTGTGTGTGTCAATGATCAGGTAAAGAGACATTTGTGAAGTTAGATGAGCAGGTGGACTTGGCAGGGGAGTCCTTTAACCACACCCACCCCCACACACACACATGCCAAATCCTGCTGTAGATGCTGGTAGTTGGTGTCCTCTGTTCTCTTCACTGTGCTGCTGATTGTCCGATCCTGTGTTTTTGGTAACACAATCTGCTCTTTAGCGACAGCGCTGCCAACAGTAATCCCAGTTTGGAAACGTTAAGGGGAGAAAGTTGTCCATTTCAATGAGTTGTGCATTTTATCACGGCTTTCATGTGCTCTTGTGTGTACTCACTGCTCGTAAATGTAACGTCACATCAGCAAAGATCGCTGCACTCAGTTCAGCAGCTTTTCTCTGATTGTAATAAAGATCACAAACCTCAGTGTGGCAGGTTTCTAATTGATGCCGTCCATAAACACACGTGTTGGAATGAAATGTGGACACAATAGTCATTTTCTACTAGAGGACGAAATGAATTATAAAACAAATGATTAAAATCCTCATTAAGTATTGAACCCACAATTGTGTGGAGGTCATTTCTGGGAGTGAACGTCCTTCTCCTCTGTCCTCTCCCTGCCTGAGGTGGGCCCATGACAGATGAACCACCTTGAGAATGTTGAGGTGACCATCAACTTCATGGTATTTCACTGATCTGCTGATGCATTTGTAATGTTGCTGGGTTACTGAGCTTAAATCATGTTGCCCTTAATGGATTCTGCTGTCAGATTGGTGATAAATCAGAGAAGAAACGACGTGACAGATACGGACTCTCCAGCTGGTTTACACTGAGCGTTTCTCCAACAACATCCAACACAATTAAAATTCTGTACACTCATTCTACACAATTCTAAAATAGACACTTACGATTTGTTAGGGACTAAATATGTTTCCAGCAGAGCAAGTCATCCGTGCAAATTACCTGTTAGTTTCTCAATATTTACAATCAACTGCAGACCACCGAGATATTGCAGAAAGAACAGTGCGAAGATTAAAGAGCTGCGATATAACTGCAGGGATCTGCAGCATCTCCACCAAGTTACTGAACCATTGGCAATTTGACTATAAATGCTTAATGATTTTTCACACCTCGTTCAAAATGCATCTTCAGTTTTGACTCATAATACTTATGACCAACAGTGTGCAGAGGGAAACTGTGCTACTGTGGGCCGAAGACAAAGGGAGAAGAGAGGGGGAAGTGTTAGGAGGCAACGAGACAGGAGGAAGGGGAGGAAGGAGGAGGCGGGACTAGGACAGTTTGGAAATAAAGTCAGAGAGGCAAGGTTGGTGTAAGAGAAGAGGACACGAGGGATAGGGTGAGATGGAGGCAGATGATCCACTGTGGTGAAGCCAAAGAAAGAAGAAGAAGTGGTTTTGGCTAATGAGAGTGAAGAATGCGGCGTTTAACCTCGGTGGGTTTGTTCCAGTTTGCTCCTGCAGCTGCTTTTGAGTCGTTGGAGTGACATAAGTGACCTCCTGGTTAGGGAAGAAAGTCCAGTGTTTGGTGAGGGAAGTTTCCATCATCTCCTCTGTTGATGGATAATGTCTCTGTATTTAAACACCTGAGTTCTATGCAAGTTATTTTGCTTATACCATGCAGCTGCAGTTCCAACGATGTAGCACAGATTGAATGAAATCGAGCCCCTAAAGATGGTTAAAAAGCAAACTAATAATAACTAATAAATGCTCCTTGCTGGTTATACACTAATGTTGGAACTTTGATCATGTGCATGTTCATTGTTTCCATCACTGCAGGTCGGAGGTGGAGATGTATACGTGTGTCTACAGCAGAGACATTTGACCGCAATGAATAATTGGACCTTTTGCTCCTGAAGGCGAAAGTCAGATATCAGTGGGAGAGATCATTTTTTTACCCAGTATAAGAGTTACAGATATAAATGACCCTTTTCATTCCTCTTTCAAACCGCTGTCCACATGTCCACAATATGCTATTAAAGGGCCTTCCCTTCCCTTATTCATGACTTGTGGAGGTAAACTGCTGCTGAGCTTTGACCTTGTGCAGCAGAAGCTCATGGGTTGAAATGTGTTTTTGTTGAAAGCAGTTCTTTGGTTTGACCGATATATAAAAGCAGTACATTTCTCACTGCGTTGCACTTCATACACGAGAATGTGTGTGGTAGTGTGGTCTCCTGCCTTGTGTTGCTGGGTTTGCTGTCAGCCGCACAAAAAGCCATTCAGCGCACCATACATGCTTTTTGTTTGTGACAACCTGAAAGAAGCAAACAAAGACCTCGGTTGATGGAACCTAGAGTGACACAGCAGGAACCTGCAGTAACGCACAGAGTGATGGAAAGACTTTGGATGCTTCCCAGCGTTCTCTGCTGCTGGAGATCTTCACTTTGGTGTCTGGGGAACAGAAGCATGTGGCGCTCACTAGGAGCGACAACACTCAAGGGAAACGCTTGCTTGGATCGAGGGACTATGAACATGGAGACGATTTGGAATCATCAGATATCACAATAAAACAAATAGAGCTTTGTGATATTGCTATGTATCTGTAATATACACTTCACTTGCTGATGAACAGAAAATATACAAGATCACGGTCTTACCATTTACCAACATTCAGGCTTAAAGTATAAATAATAAAACAAAACTCAACATAGTGCAGACGTCACTTCTACGAGTGAAAACCTGCTTTTTAGTAGTTTGATGGAATAAAACATACAAATAATGTTGCATCGTTTGTATTGACACAGACTCAAACACCCACTACAAAAATCACCACAACCTATATGGAATTATAAACAGCCCAATATTAAACACTACATGTATGCATAACATCCAGTGTCTCAATAAATGACTCATTAATGACTTATTTATTAGGCTGAATCATGTTTGGCTGCTCCCTGGGTTGAGAGAAAGAAACAACACTGGCTCTCTGACACTGATATTATCAATATGAAACATTTATACTTACTTTACATCATTTACATATAGTTTCAAACTACCACAGAATTCCTGAGTCATCAAAAATACCCAGTGAAATAAGGTAGAAATGTGAGTGTTGTATCTCGTTCCCCCACAGGAGAGAGACTCTGACTTCTAGCAATGTTGGACACATTTGATCTGCAATCTCATCCTATATTCTGTTACATATAATATCTCTGAGACATGCCAGGCTTCAGGAGTAACTGGTTCTTATGCTCTCCAGTCTCTTGTCCACTTATTTTACTGTCTCCTTTCTTCCAGCTGAGCTCACAGGGGCAGTGACCTCATCTAAACCCAAACTCTGTGACCGCTGGGCTTCCTGTGTGTCTGAGAGGAGATGAGAGTGCCAGACACCGCTCTTATTAAAACTGTGTTTGGCTATCAAGCCAGGGGGTTACAAGGCAGAGATGGGTGGGCTGGACCAAACCCAGTCTCTTTTGTCATCCTCAACATTACAGTCTAATTGGCTCCCACAGGTCCCGCGCCCACTGAACAAAAATGACACACACACACACATTCACATAAACACATGCACACATGCACAGTTTCCACTGAGTGATGTTTAAATCTGTGAAAATACAGAGTTTCATATGAATGAGAAAAGTTTCAGTCTGCAGTGAATTTATCAAGGGTGAGTTTCTCAATAAGTCAACATATTTTATTACATCATGAATTAAAAAAGCACCACAATCTATAACTATGTGATGTCTTTGTTGAGTACGTTAATGCATCTTTGTGATAAACTGTTTACTGCCACATAACCAGCAAAATCCTACTGCACTGTATTGTAATTCTTTTCTGAGCGTTGTTTATAAAGCTGTACATGCATGATGTTCACTTAGTTTATTATTTTGGCTGGGTGATCATCGACAGATAGTGAAAACAGAGAAAATTAAAAAAAGAAAAAGCAAATAATAATTCATTGTCACAATCTCAGCACCAAAACCGTGGGGGAGCCCAGCAACACAGATTTTTGCTGACAGTTTTACATTTCTCCATTGTTTAACAGTTGGTGGTGCTGAGAAATAAAATGCATGCTCCCTCAGTTGTTGCTTATTTTCTTTAAAAAACACTGAATGTACGTAAATATGAGGGTATCTCATGTCTCCCTGCAGGATCTGTCACTGCGAGGGAATTAGTAAACCTTTCACCTGCTGCGAAGCTCAATCTCACTGACATTAGAGCCACCAAAGAAGCCTGTTTTCAGTGCTGTGTGTCTGGCTTCCAGCAGGATTATGCAACAGCTACAGAACCTATTAGCATGAAATTCTGTCGAGGTATGGGACAGCACACAAGAATGAATCCATTACATTTGGATCACTGAATTCTAAAAAAAATAATAATACATGAGTGCATAGTATATGCAAGTACAAATGCCAAAAATATACAGTTTGGCACGTTTCTTTATGTAAATTCTGTATTATTCCATTGTAACAGAGCGGGGACGCCGTTATAAAACCTCATGACCAGATGTCGACGTTACTCGGATCAGTTTGGCAGACAGGGCTCCATTTTCATGACCCTGGTAAAGCCCCAGTGCCAGAACCATGTAGAGGGCATTTCTGTGGTATTATACACCAATAAAAAATACAACTAGATTTCACCCCTTATTCTAATTAAAGTGAATGGTGTCATATGTTATTTTGGACAGATATGTAAGAAGAAAGCATAATAAAACAAAAGAAAATTGAGTAGGAGAGAAAAGTCTGAATTGATTTAAAAAAAACTATTTTATAAACAATGTCAAGCAACACACATTTGTCTCCATCTAACCAGGACCTTGTTTCAAAATGAGACATACATCATTCTTAGCTGGAAACAACCGACAGGTAAACGTCTGACAGGTTTATCACAGCCCATCATCATCGTCATCATCATCATCGTCTCCGTTGTAATTCAAGCAAATCCGAACGGCAATGAGTCCGAATCTGAAACTCAGGAGACAACGCTGTTAATCATTTGTACTCGGGTGAAGTGTTAAGTATTATCACAAATTGTTATGGGAAATTACCTTTGACAGCAGCAAATGACTTGACTTCAAATGTCAGAACACAAATGCACAGGCTCTGAATTACCAACAGCCTTGACCACATGTTTTGTCTGTTCCCTGCGACGTCCGTTGATTCATCAAAATGACACATATCCCTGAAAAATGAATAAAGTGGCATCATTTAGGAACCTTGCAAATTATACTCCATTTTTGTTCTACGTCGACGAGTCCCTGGGGTTTTATGTGACCATCCTCATCAGCTAAATCATCCTCTCTCTAACACGGCCTGCCATCAACCGTATCCTGATGGCACATTCACAGACTGTAGATTAATTCACTTTCTCATATAACAATGTTTAATTACACAGCCTTCAGAGCAGCGCCATCACAGGCAGAGATTTATGCGTGTTTGTCTGCAGATATGAAGTCTATATAACAGTATGCTGTCAAATTCATCATCCCATAGATGAAACTGGGTTTAATTCCTCCCACTGTTAGGATGTAATTACAGAGGTTTACTGTGATGGAGAAGAATTCTGTCAGAAATGCAGGAGACAGAGTGAGATATTACAATCTCCCGCTCTGCTTTGTGCTGCACTCATGCACACAGTTCTGTGCAGAGAATGTGGGCTGCAAAAAGCAGCCGAGTTACCACTCGTGCACTCCCATAGGAATAAAGCTTGTAATTGGGATTCAGGAAATAGAGATTTGTATCCTGCTAATCCCATTTACATCTCTGCGTATTCTTGGCACAAGTGTCAGATAAGTGAAAATAAACATTGTATATATATATATATGTATATGTCAGGTTGTTCTGTCGCTCACACGCACTCTTTAAATGATTGTATTGCACTTATTACTGCTGCTGTTGATGCTGTTGATCTTAAAAGAGAATGTGAACTCTGTCACACTCTTCAGCAGCTGCTGCAGCTGCATCTCAGTCATATGAACACAGACAAACCTTAAAAAGACAAAAATAAAACTAATAACTGTTGAATAGCACGTTTATTTCAGTGCACACACAGAACATACAATTGGACAATTGGACTACTATCAATTACCTTTCCCTTATGTGTATAAAGATATATTATAAAGTATAGTTATTATATGTAATTATTGTACCTAATCTAACAAAAGTGGCAATTAACAATCACATTTTTTAATTTAATGTCATTCCTTAAACGTATATATGAATAATGACTTTTAGGCTTTGATTCATCTAAACTAAAGGGCACTGAGGGGAAAAGGATGTTGTATGTAATGCATGAAATATTCTAGATTATTAGCCATTGTCTAGTTCTGGAGGGTTTTTATCAAGGAATGAACGGCAACACTTGGCAAAGTCCATGAAAATACTTTGACTCCAGTGAAAACCTGGCAGTTTGTCAGTGTGGACACAAACACACACGCCTGATGGAAAGATAAGCTGTTGGCTGATGGTGGAGTCTGGAGTCTATAGGATGCAAGGAGAAAAAAAACTGATTTCCATTTGTTTGCCCTGATGGTATTTGGTGAGCTAATGCGTGGGCATATGTGTGTGTGTGTGTTTGTATGTGTATGAGGAGCTTATTGGCGAATGGTTGAGAACTGGAAAGCTGAAGACGTTCATTATTTTCCAGTCACAGCCAACATAACAGGAGGTTTAGACAGACCAGTATTAGGTTAGTTGCTGGCTAGTCATTTTCTCTGCTGATGCACAAAAGAAGAAAATAAAGAAGGCAATTAAAAGGAAATTTGGAAATTTAAGGAATCATTTTTGTCATCTGTGAATACCAACTGCAAATGGTGAAGGCAAATCTAAAGCATTTAAGGATTAAGTTCAAACCTAATATCAGTTTATACCCAGATGTAGATATTTAAATCAATAATAACAACTTCTCCTCAGTCTTTAATTTGTTCCAACATAACCTCATAATTGCTGCACAGCTGACATGAAAGAGAGAGTGTGTGTGTGTGTGTGTGTCACAGGAAGCTTTGAAGCTTTTGAAAATGATATTTTTTTTTGATAATTTTAAAACCCAAGAACATAAAGAAATGTATTTAATTACAAGGCACTGGTTTAGAAATGAGGCTTTTAATTACTTTGCAATAAATAATTTGATGCATTATGCAATTTCCCATCTAATCTACTGTCTGTCTGTGCCATTCACGTCATAGCTAACTTTAAGACAGTGTTTGGAAAACTCCTCCTTCCCTCACCAACAGAAACTTGGCAGAGCTGACGTGCTGCATTGTCTTTGCCTCTCTCTGTCGGGTGCAGAGAGCCACTAACTGCAAATGTCGCAGCTCTCTCACGAGAACCGTTTAATTGATTTGTATTGGAAGGCACCTTTGTAGTGTCTGTCGAAAAGGGCAAGAAGATGTGCTGTCTGTGTGTGTGTGTGTGTGTGTGTGTCTCTGTGTGTGTGTGTGTGTGTGTGTTGAATCCAATGCACTAGCAAATGAATGAGAGAGAAGTCAGTATTAAATGATCGCCATGGCGATTCCTCACTTTGTGTATTGTTTCCATGCACATGCACACACTGTGGTGCACTTTCTTCTCTGTAAAGATCAGTGCTTGTTTGTTTGCCTGGTGAATTATTAATTACTCACGTGGCAAGTGAGGTATTCTTTGAAGTGGAGCTATTCAACCTTGTAGATTCCTTCTGATGATTTTGGTCCCGGTATTTTCCATATGGATCTAACCTCACCGAACCTGAAGTGGTTAAAGAATATTACACACTTTAGAACTTTAGAAGAGGGAGGGAGAGACATCTCCTTGAAAAGGTAGTCTGTACTTCTGCTATCTGCTAACACCCGTTGAGCTGTTTGCTGAATAAAAGAGAAGCATAGTCCTTGGATGAATTCAGCTTAATTCATAGGCTTCTCTGTGGAAATCAATATTCCTCTCTATTCTTCCTCTCAAAGCAGATATAAGTATCACACTGAAGAGAAGTTACCTTTGTCTCTCAAGGATATTTAGTATTTGAAAATGCTACATGATGGGAAGCAATAAGTCTAAAGACTAAAACCAGCAGAGGGTTTGATGCATTTAATGTTAGAAGAAGACAGTAAAACAACCGTATCCTTCTTATCTATCTGACAGCTATTTTAAGTCTGCAGGTTGTGAGTAAAGCATGGTGGACATCTGATGGTAGCCCGAGCAACAGATTACCTGAGCCAAACGGACACCTTGAATGGAGATAAATCTCACCATGCTCACCTCTGCTGGACCAGAGATGACAGAAGGTGGATGTGACTGGACAAATTGAGGTCTTAACATTTGAGACAGTAGGACAGGAAACCTAGAGGACAGCGAGGTCAAGGGATGCAACCGTCACAGTGTGTATGGATGGATGCATACACACTGGCATATGAATGGCAATTGCATTTTCTGTCTACCATCTGGACACAGAGCAATTCCAACAAGCAACAGGACAACAGGGTGGGGACACGGGGGTCCAATACCCAGATGGAGGGCTAATAAGCTGGAGAGCCATCTGTAAGAGATGACCTGTGGAAGTGTGGTTCACGCTTCCACAGTGAGATGGTGGAAAACGGTTCTTCTTATACCAACACATGCACCAAAAATGTGCACTCACATTTACAGTAAGTGTTCATTTCTGCCACCTCACAGCTGAACATGATGGTAAAAATCTCAGATATTGTGAGATAAAAATAAACGTGTCTACGTATTCCAACACAAACACAAACTTTACCATTCCAAACCAAACTGAAGCGTACACCATGATGGAAACACGCTTTAATGACAGCTACAGTCCATCTGTACTCAAACGTTTCATACTTAGTTAGTTACTTAGTTAGTCATTTGAAAACTGGACGATGATCTTTGATTTATATTTCTAGTGTTAGTTAGTTCATTAGATAGTTTGTTAGTTTGTTTGTTGTTATGTTAGTTAAAATTAAATTGAATGACAACAGGATTATAATGGATGACAAATAAATAATAAATCTATTATGTAATAGTACCAAGCATACAGCCTTGTGGAGTACCAAAGTACATTAATTGTGTACATTTGTGTTGTTATATCTGTATGTATGTATCAGTGAAACTCCTTCACTTGACTCTGCATTAACGTTATCATATATTCTACAACAACACCGGCGCGTGGATAACAGATAGCATGTGGAGCTCCCTGTGACGATGATGCCTGCATAAGTGTTTCACTCTGCCTCCAGACATACTTATGCAAGTCATGATTCCATATAAGCAAACTGCCAAAACATTATCTGCTGCAGACAGAGACAGAGAAAGAGCCTTGATGACTTAAATACAATCATTTATGAGCCCATTCGCTCAGATGATACGATTATTTGGGCAGCAATAATGACTGTAATTATCACTGTCAATGAAAAGGATTTTATCTTGAATTTATGTAAATGAATCATTTAGTTGTGAAAGAAGCTAACTGGCCTTATCAATGGAGCCCCGCCCTCACAGACACAAAATGATTGTTTACTGGCTGTAAGGTTTACAGCTGAATACGACCCTCGATCAACAACCACGGCCTGCGTCTTATCGCTGAAGTGTAAGATGAAGCGTGGATAAGGAAAGGCCGAGGTCTGAGGATGCTTTTGGCATCTGAACAAACTCTTTGTGTGTCAGGGGGAATATTCAAGTGTGTGTGAGAGAGAGTAAAGAAAGAGCAGGCATTGAGGCTTACAGTAGCAGAACCACCTGAGTCTGACCTGTAGCTCAGGTGGTTCAGTTCAGACAGTTTTAAGCTTAACCATGTTAGCAGGAATATTCTCATGTCCTTTGTTTTTCATATCCACTGATTATTACCTCCTACAATATGTTGCTTATAGCACAATATGAAACCTGCATTTCTGAAACTACACACCGTCACCAACTCTGTCCCGTGACCTTTAGATGCTACGATCGAGCGCTGACGTAATTATTAATTAATCACTGTCAATCTCTACTTAAGACAACGTAACATTCATAATTATTCATGAGTGAATCTGTTTAGATAAGGGAGTTTAGTTCATGTCCTGAGCTATTCTCATCATGCTATCATTATTCTATCATTATGAGCACACAATTAACCACATGCACCAGCAATGCCACTCTATTTAGTGTCTGTTTGTTGCCTGTATACAAAATGACAATATTGGTTAAAATAATGCAGTTTGTCATTTTAAAAGAAGTATTTTGCAAACATAGATGCATCTATATTTATACTCTGTACTCACCTACTTAATGTGTGCATGGCAAGCAAACTATCCAGTCTACTCTCAATGACCGTCTTCTAAATGAGAATCCACACATGCATGCAAACGGCTGCAGTCTTTAGTACCATAAAAGCAATGTTTCCTGCTCGCTGCAGAGACAGGTAAACATGTCATCACATGTCATCACATGTCATCACATGTCATCACTGTCTCACAAATACAACTAAAAATAAAAGCATCAGCCTCTCTCCTCCTCCAGTGTGTGTTTTTAGATTCATTGCAGTTCTTAACGTTGTGGTCAAAGTGAGCGGTGACTCTAATGTGTCTGTAAATCCCATTACCTTCATACTCTCTCTGATGCAATTATCATATTCATATTCAATGAGATGTCACAGCTTTTGCTTTGAATCCTCAGTGCCGCTGAGTCAGAGACAACACAGATGAGCAGCGATAATAAATTCTTTAGTGAAATGATGATACTGACTGTAATTGTCTGACAGCCTGTCTGCTTACCACACTTTCAGAGATTCCTGTTACCAGCAGATCTGACCTAGTTACTGAAACTCAGGCTTTCATAGAGCATCTGCAGATCGAACCTCTTTTTACACCCACACTGGAGTTCATTCTAACAGCAGCATCACATTTCAATGCTCAAATGATTTTGTTGTTTGGAACATTTTCATTTATGGAAGAAATCTAAATAATAAAAAGTCTTTCTCTGACTCCATGCTCTTTCTAACAAAGTGGTGGAGAAAATCATTGCTAAACATCAGTCGTATTGTAACTACAACAATCATTTTATATAACGTAAGTCTTGTTTTTAATATCATTTAGTGTACATTTCTCTCTCTGTGTAAAAACCATTGCAGTATAACACACAGAATAGTCAAATTATAATTTTATCTGGAATAAAAAGTCACTTTCCACTCAACTGTCCAGCAATTGCACAAATAATTGTGCAACTAACAACTACACGACTTCAGTGTGTGCCACATGATACACACGATACACACGTGTGTCCTGTTTACAAAGTTTCATGACAAAGCCGCCTTTACTTTGAAATGTCGTCGCTTATCCAAGATAAATATGTATGAAAGTGTGTGAGCCGTGTTCTAAAGCTGCCTGTCGGCTCCTCTCCCTCCCTGACGCGTTTGTTTTGCCTCAAGCAAACTCCATCATGTCCCACTTTGTAATAACCAGATTATGTTAAATATCTTTACCTGTTATGCAGTGATACATCATCAAATCTCATTAATCTTGATGATCCATTTATTTTCAAGGTTAACGATGATGCTGCAACACCAATGTGTTTGTTTTTACTGGAGAAATAAATGCAACATACTGTATATGTTACCATGGAAACAGTTATTAAAAACTATAGAATACTTGCTGACCTATAGGTCAGTGAGGGAATCATGAGATATTTGTGTGTTTTCCTTCCTCAAATACCAACCAAAGAGAACAATAACCACTGTAATTTAGTGATGCAGAAATAAAAAAAATGGTGTTTGCACTAATGTGAGGGTGGCAACAATCTAACCAGGGAAACAACCGTGACTGCAGCTCTCACTGGACAGAGAATCAGGTTCCCCAGCGCCAGAACTCACAGATATAGATTTAGTTTTGTTCCATTTACAATAAATAAACCTTATCAGTTTGCACAATGCTTGGTTGCATTGCTCTCGTTGCACTTTATTGATACTATGTGAAATTGGATTGGGATTGTTTCAAGCTTTTTTTATTGTTATTATTATTTCTTTTTGTTCTGCCGAGTATCAACTGCAAAATACAGCTCTGAACTGAATGGAAGAGAAAAAAGACAAGAGCACTGGAGAGAAGGTTGATTGTTGAGTTTCATCCACTCACGACTCTGCATCCTGAGCTTCTCTCATCAGAAGAGCACGGACGGATAAACGTGTTTGTACAGTCGTCTCCAGGCGAGATCTCCATCCCCAAAACACAGAGTTCATAACACACGTGGTAAATAAGACGTAAGAAGTTATGACATAAATGAACAAGTCGTTTGACAGATGATGTCATTATCAGTGTCAACGATTTGCAAGCTTTTATAAAGCTGATCATTCAGAGTCTGTGTGTGTGAGTGTGTGTGTGTGAGTGCAGTTATGGTTTTCACGGTTGTGAGAATTTAATTCAAACTCAATTCAGTGGGTTAGATCAGACTGAAATTTGAAAGTCACAAAGGGAAATCAAAACAACAACAACAAAGAAGCAGAAATCCAGCACTGGGAATTTAACAAGAGGATAGTCCATAATAAACAGAAGCAACAGAAAAGCACAGTGTAATGTAATGTAATAAACATTTGACGGATGATTATTTTCAATTTATATGAGACTTTATTATGTGCAAGCGAGAGAGGGGGAAGGAGAGCAGCGTGATCTGCTGAGGCTGAACTTTATTTTGCATTTATTTCAGGGTTATTTGAGGGTTCTCACAGAAGGAGAGGATTCTGTCTTGCAGAACAAGTGACTCCTCTTCAGGGTGCCCTAGTTAGGTTTGAAGTTTCTTCTTTCCATTTCTCAGCGGCTCAATCCTCTCCTCTCCTTTTCTTTTGTTTCTTTTTTTCACAGAGAAACACTTTCATTTGATTTGAATAGATAACTCTTTTGTTATGCACAAGCACAACATTCAGCTTTATAAAACCAGAGTCAAGTGAGTGGGTTGAAGAATCAGCGAGTTGACATGCAATCAGTTAATTGACTGTATTTTATTGAGCAGTGCAGCGATGATTCAAACACTGAGTGAGATAATCTGACCGTTGTATGCAGACAATAAACAAAGTGTTTGACAAGTCAGTGGAGGAGAGTGTTGAGCTGGCCGCTGACTTACACCAGCAGCTTGCTGTTGACCTTTCCACGCTGCAGGAGAGGCTGTGTGACAGTCAATGAATACTGAGTGGAAGGCCTTTGTGGAAAGTGCATTTAATCACAATATAACACTGTTGAGCTATGAGAGTGATTTAATATTTAAATGTTATGATGTCAGTCATATGCTCTGTAAATCCTAGACGCTTGATGTGTGTGTGTGTGTGTGTGAACAGTGTAGTTTAGTTCTGACCTTTCAGTTTCAGTTTCACCTAAAGCTACAGAGTCCAAGACTTAGAGCAGCATTTCACCAGAGCTGCTAAAACCCTTGGAACAGCCACCACTAAAGCCCAGTCCAGACACACGATGACAGAGCAAAGGTCAGCGTGATGAGGTTTCATTGCTCATTCAAAGCATGAACAGCTGCGAGTGGCTGTTTCATGGAGCAGTAGCTTTGTGAGTTTCTTAAAAGGGTGCAGAAAACCTGAGTGCCATTGTTGAATGTCGTCAGTGTGAGACGTCCAATTCATCTGAATAACCCACAGATGATCACGTGAGCAGATGCAGCGACTTCATCAGGTAAAAACATGTCCACTCAAATCTTCCATGAAATGTGTTCACTTTGCTTTAACTTAAACATGAGTTTAACTTAACTCACATTCCTCGTGTTCTTTCCATTTCTGTTTCAAACATATCATCACTGTCTTGTGTGTTTCTGACTTCCTCTTGACCCTGTCTGTCTGCGTGAGTAATATCACTTTAAATTTGTGGTGACAGTCCAACTAAAGCAAAGGCTGACTTTAAGTTAGCCGTCGAAAAGGAACATTGTTTAGTCCTTACAGTTATCTGAGGTCACATGCTTACAAAAACTAAACCGAATCAACCTTTAAATGAGTCTTTTTAATAAGCTTTCAAGTTTATTTCACCTGTCTTTTATTGGTTGAAGGATCTTTATGAAAAAGACAGAAAGATGATCCTCAGCAATCTCTTCACACGCCACAAAAAGATAAATATGATGCTTTAAATACAATTAGATATTGACTCTAGGGACTAAAATCACAATACTAATAAAAACAAAACACACCAGATTGTATTTTATGGGTAAAATATGCTATGATTTCACTTCCTGTGATCTTAAAGTTTGTGCCACTTGATGTGACCTCTAACCCGTGTCCTGAACCGCGTTAGATGTTTATCATAATCATAATTTTTGTTCTTAAGTTCAACAAAGACACAAAGACACAACATAATGCTCTCATGCCCGTGTGTGTGTGTGTGTGTGTGTGTGTGTGTGTGTGTGTGTGTGGTGCATCTGGCACCCTTCCCTCTCAGGCTTGTAAAAATAATTAGCTGTGTGAGTGCTCAATGGACCCCGGCATGTATCAGCTATAAGAAAGTTATATGAAGATACAGATGCAGTAACATTTCTAGTTGAGCCTTGTTAAGATGCAGGAACCTCCAGTGAAAGCTTGACACACAAACTTCAACGAGGGTGTAATGTTTATTGTTTCTATATAATCTGTATTATCCAAACACAAGCTCCATGTGTATACAGTAGTTTCATTCGTGTACAACAGCAGTGTAAAGCACTCACACAGCAGGTATTAATATAAAGAGCAGATTAGATTTTTACATTCACCTCAAAAACGAGGGTCTGGAATTCCAATTGTACCTGAATCTCTGTTTCAATGCCATTACAATAGCAAAGACACACCCCGCGGGTTAGTGGGTAGCACTATTGCCTCACAGCAAAGACCCAAGTGTGTGACCTGTATGGAGTTTGTAAGTTCTGACTATGTTGAGTTGAGTTTTCTCTCATTTCCTCCGACAGTCCAAAAACATGCAGAGCTTAACTGACCGTCAGTGTGTGAGTGAACAGTTGTATGTTGACCCTGCGATGGACTGGACACCTGTCCACACTGTCCACACTGTCCCCCAGCAGACCATGAATGAATGCATGTGTCCTCTGTAGTTGTTGCAGCAGCAGCTTGTGTCACAGGCAGCTCTCTCCTGCAACACTCAGCTCAAATGAATTCATAATGAATGGTCCGAGTGCAGTTGAAATGGAGCTAATCTGGGATTGAGCTGTAACGTTGATAATAAGAGTCTGACTGAAAGTGATGATACCAGACTGATTTAGCCTCTGGAAGACTTTATATCATATAAAAGTGTAATCTTGTTTCAAGTTGTTTTCTCTCTGTTTCCTCGCCGTTATCTTGTGACACTACTGTGTGATAACATATCTGAGGGTTATACAGTTTTATAACCTCCCTATAGTTTGTTTCCTTTGGAATAAAAGCGAGAATAGAGTGAAATAAGAAGAGTGTGTTTCAAATATAATTCCTGTAACGAATGTGATTTGAAGAAAACTGACACTCCGCTCTGATGCCAGAAAATATGTCAAAAAAAAGAAAAAAAGAAAAAAGAAGCACTCTCCTCGTGTGGAAAAGGTGCTTGATTGAAGTAAATGAATGATAATGTGGCTTGTCATTGGGGTTAGACAAAGGTTTTGACATAAATGCTCTTGTCACAGCCCTAATATCTTCATGTCATGGCTGATTATTATTAGGAGGCGCTAATTTGGGCCAAGCCACATATCACCAGATCCCATTTCTTTGCTTTGATACAGATGATGTGATGATTTCCCTTCTGTTTTTGTGCAGACTTAATTAGATTTAGAGCTTTTCACATACAGGAGTAACAACATCTGTAGTTACCTGACGATGATATGATGAATAGAGTGTGTCACATTCCAAATATATCACAATAATGTGCTACATATATGAATAGCACATTGCAATCTATTGCACATGTTTATTAATAGTTAATACATGTTTCCTTGTAAAACAGTTAAAGAGGTGAATGTCAGAGGATTCACTGCGAGAAACAAAAATCCACCTCTATCAGGATGATGGAAAGACAAACAGCTCGTGGCGGCCAGTGGAACTGTGGCAATCGCAGGCGTTTATTTTATGACATTTTAGAGAAAGCAGAGCTTCCCTTGCTGTCTTAGAACAATGGCCTCTGCATGTGTGTGTCTGTGTATGAAAGAGTCTCCAGTTCCACCGTGAACCAAAGTTAAATTCCTTATGGTGAGTATTACACATTCCATTTTAATGTCCGTGTCTTAAGAATGCATGGTAGATAAAGTCAGCAGTCCTCTCACAGACAGGTGCAGATGCAGCTTCTTCTGTGAGACAACAATGACAACGTGATGGACGGCAGTGACATGTGACATCTCTGACATCATGTGACAGGCATCTACTGAAATTAGGATTTTAATGGAAACGTAAATGTGAGTTGGAAGAGAGGGGAGACCAAGAAAGATTAGGTGAAAGCATGTGAACATACATGTTATTTGAAGCTTCTGAATCACCGCACACCTAAAGGCATGCGCCTGTGACATGAGCCTGTGCGAGTGTTTTATTTACGCATTGTCAGCACAGCTCTAGCCTGTACCTGCCATCAGGGAGCTGATGTTGTGTTTTTCTTCCACCTTACCTCGACGTAGCCCCTCATGAATGTGGAATTTATGTATTTCTAACTTTTAAAGAAAGTTCTCAGTGAAATAAGTCACATACGGCGACTCACACGTCACAAACTATTCAAAAACCAAGGGGGAGTAAAATATTTATGCCTCTAAGCTCATTTAAACCCGTTCCTTTGATTGTGCCGTCTAGCGTGTCTTTCCCCCCTTTTTATTTCCTCGCTTTTCACATTGACACTCAGAAAAAAATTAAATATGTCCCTCCTTGTTTCTCCGCCGCAGTCCCCCCCCCCCCTCTCTCAGAATCACCTTTCTCTAAAGTCTAAATTATGACATGTTTATAAATGTGACAAAAAATAACAACCAATTATTAGTGGATGCTTCTCATCCTCCGCTCATCAAAACACAGCTGTATTAATATCTCTGATGTCTTGTTGTTGATGAAGACATTACTGAGAGCAGAGAGCTCACAGGTCCGCTCACTGTCCTCTCTTCCCTGTGCTGTAACAAGCCCGTCAGGGTACGTTAGCGACACGTCAGCCATCGCCACAAATACCAGGTCATTTGTTGTCAGCTGAACTGATTGACAGGCTATTTAAATGCCTTTTAGTCGAATGCTTATTTGGTAGATATTTAAATAAATACAGCTTTACTCTTCTAGGGAGGGGCAGATTTGCTGTGTGTGAAATTCATGGGCTGTTCTCATCCCAGGCGTGTCTAACAAGATATGTGCATCAGAATGCTGAGCAGGAAGCCGTGAGGAGGTCAGTGGTGGAGCATGTGGCTCACTTTCCTCTCTGCTTGCAGATTCTTGCCTCGGCGTAGGACGCTAATAAATGTATGAATCAGGAAGTCAACATCAAGCGCCGATCAATAGGCTCCTACCTCGACATAAAAGTCTTACATGTAGTGTCTGGATCTTCATGGTCTCCCACACACCCTGGAGTGGAAGCAGTTCCCAAAACAAACTCTGGTGGGTGCTCGGAAACCTTCTACCCATGTCTGTCCTCTCACTTCCAATCTGTTTGAGCACCTGGTGCGAACAAGAGCACAGCTACACTGCAGATATGTGTGAGTATATTATGAAGTAAATCCTATATCAGAAGGAGGAGGATGTAGGTTTGTTAATGACTTTAAGTTGTGTTTTGTGGAGACCATCTGTGGCCATGTTGGCAGTAAACACAGAAGATGCACATGTCCCTGTGTTAGGTTAAACTTATTCAGAGTATAACATTTGTCTTCTCGCTGTGAAAGCTGGCAGCAGAAGACGTATCACACCTCAGACAGAAGAGCGTAAGCTTAAGCCTTCATGCTTCGCTCCATGTTGACCAATACAAACGAAATCCACCCCTTTTTTTCTCTTTTTACTTTTCACCTTCATTTGCCTGTGACTCACTAAATAACCGTGTAAGGAGCGGAGCGTGACGCTGACTGCTTTAAATACATCAATAATCTCTGTGTATGTTTGTTAAAGTTATCCACACTGAGCTGTTGATGAAGAAAGAAGAAATAATATTTAAAAGAAAATACCAACACATCCTTGGAGAATATGAAGTGATGCAGAGAAGCAGCTTCTTCACCTGCAGCCTCTGCTCAGTGGGTGTTTTTGATAAGGCACACTGGCGTTCCAGGCTGTGTCTCGGGGGTTGTTTCTACATGCATCTGTAATGGGTTAGAGGGGAAAAGAAAAAACAACATAATGATATTTAGAATATGAATTTGAATAAGATGGAAGAAGCCAATTAAAAAACGTGGTATCCGTCAGTATAGACTCTGTGGATGAGAAGCAGCACTGGAAATGTTCCTTGTCTTTATTTAAAGCCTAAAATAAATCAGGGTTCCTCGCATGTTGCATGTGTACGAGGTAAAAGGTCTGTTGTGTTCAGGAGAATTGTTTTTGTATGTGTCAGATAATAAAGAAGCTGCTTGACCTTCAGTCATTGATTTTAGATCAGTGTTGACTGAATATAACACACGTGTGCTCACACTTCCAACCTGAGCCTTATTTCAAAGCGTCTGGATGATGTTCTTGTTTGGAGTAAACTGTATTATAATATATATAATGTGAGCGTTTCAGAACGGTGTGGGATGTAAATGTGTTTAGGGAATGAAAGGCAAAAGATTAAAGATGATAATTGTAACTCG